>NW_028115839.1:0-97203 GCF_964273445.1 Streptopelia decaocto
ATTGAAACTTTTCAAATCCCTCTCAAAACTGTTGAAATTCTGTTGAAGCTTTTAAAATTCTCTCTAGAATTTTCAAAATCCACTTCAAAATGTTACAATTTCACGTAAACAAAATGGCTAAAATTCCAGTTGAAATTTTTTCAAAGTCCCTTAAAAATTTTCCAATTTTTGTCCCAATTCTTCCCATTCCCATTGAAACTTTTCAAATCCCTCTCAAAATTGTAGAAATTCTGTTGAAGCTTTAAAATTCTCTCTAGAATGTTTCAAAATCCATGGCCACATGTTTACAATTTCACGTCAAAAAATGGCTAAAATTCCAGGTTGAAATTTTTCAAAGTCCCTTAAAAATTTCCAATTTTTGTCCCAATTCTTCCCATTCCCATTGAAACTTTTCAAATCCCTCTCAAAATTGTTGAAATTCTTCTTGAAGCTTTTAAAATTCTCTCTAGAATTTTCAAAATCCATGGCCACATGTTTACAATTTCACGTAAAAAAATGGCTAAAATTCCAGTTGAAATTTTTTCAAGTCCCTTAAAAATTTTCCAATTTTTGTCCCAATTCTTCCCATTCCCATTGAACTTTTCAAATCCCTCTCAAAATGGTTTGAAATTCTGTTGAAGCTTTTAAATTCTCTCTAGAATTTTCAAAATCCATGTCCACATGTTCACAATTTCACGTAAAAAAATTGCTAAAATTCCAGTTGAAATTTTTTCAAAGTCCCTTAAAAATTTTCCAATTTTTGTCCCAATTCTTCCCATTCCCATTGAAACTTTTCAAATCCCTCTCAAAATTGTTGAAATTCTCTTGAAGCTTTTAAAATTCTCTCTAGAATTTTCAAAATCCACTTCAACATGTTTACAATTTCACGTCAAAAAATGCTAAAATTCCAGTTGAAATTTTTTCAAAGTCCCTTAAAAATTTTCCAATTTTTGTCCCAATTCTTCCCATTCCCATTGAAACTTTTCAAATCCCTCTCAAAATTGTTGAAATTCTGTTGAAGCTTTTAAAATTCTCTCTAGAATTTTCAAAAATCCATGTCCACATGTTCACAATTTCACGTAAAAAAATTGCTAAAATTCCAGTTGAAATTTTTTCAAAGTCCCTTAAAAATTTTCCAATTTTTGTCCCAATTCTTCCCATTCCCATTGAAACTTTTCAAATCCCTCTCAAAATTGTTGAAATTCTCTTGAAGCTTTTGGAATTCTCTCTAGAATTTTCAAAATCCATGTCCACATGTTTACAATTTCACGTCAAAAAATGGCTAAATTCCAGTTGAAATTTTTCAAAGTCCCTTAAAAATTTTCCAATTTTTGTCCCAATTCTTCCCATTCCATTGAAACTTTCCAAATCCCTCTCAAAATTGTTGAAATTCTCTTGAAAATTTTAAAATTCTCTCTAGAATTTTCAAAATCCATGGCCACATGTTTACAATTTCACATAAAAAAATGGCTAAAATTCCAGTTGAAATTTTTCAAAGTCCCTTAAAAATTTTCCAATTTTTGTCCCAATTCTTCCCATTCCCATTGAAACTTTTCAAATCCCTCTCAAAATTGTTGAAATTCTGTTGAAGCTTTTAAAATTCTCTCTAGAATTTTCAAAATCCATGTCCACATGTTTACAATTTCACGTAAAAAAATGGCTAAAATTCCAGTTGAAATTTTTTCAAAGTCCCTTAAAAATTTTCCAATTTTTGTCCCAATTCTTCCCATTCCCATTGAAACTTTTCAAATCCCTCTCAAAATTGTTGAAATTCTCTTGAAGCTTTTAAAATTCTCTCTAGAATTTTCAAAATCCACTTCACATGTTTACAATTTCACGTCAAAAAATGCTAAAATTCCAGTTGAAATTTTTCAAAGTCCCTTAAAAATTTTCCAATTTTTGTCCCAATTCTTCCCATTCCCATTGAAACTTTTCAAATCCCTCTCAAAATTGTTGAAATTCTCTTGAAGCTTTTAAAATTCTCTCTAGAATTTTCAAAAATCCATGTCCACATGTTCACAATTTCACGTAAAAAAATTGGCTAAAATTCCAGTTGAAATTTTTTCAAAGTCCCTTAAAAATTTTCCAATTTTTGTCCCAATTCTTCCCATTCCCATTGAAACTTTTCAAATCCCTCTCAAAATTGTTGAAATTCTCTTGAAGCTTTTGGAATTCTCTCTAGAATTTTCAAAATCCATGTCCACATGTTTACAATTTCACGTCAAAAAAATGGCTAAAATTCCAGTTGAAATTTTTTCAAAGTCCCTTAAAAATTTTCCAATTTTTGTCCCAATTCTTCCCATTCCCATTGAAACTTTTCAAATCCCTCTCAAAATTGTTGAAATTCTCTTGAAGCTTTTGAATTCTCTCTAGAATTTTCAAAATCCATGTCCACATGTTTACAATTTCACGTCAAAAAATGGCTAAAATTCCAGTTGAAATTTTTTCAAAGTCCCTTAAAAATTTTCCAATTTTGTCCCAATTCTTCCCATTCCCATTGAAACTTTCCAAATCCCTCTCAAAATTGTTGAAATTCTCTTGAAAATTTTAAAATTCTCTCTAGAATTTTCAAAATCCATGGCCACATGTTTACAATTTCACATAAAAAATGGCTAAATTCCAGTTGAAATTTTTTCAAAGTCCCTTAAAAATTTTCCAATTTTGTGTCCCAATTCTTCCCATTCCCATTGAAACTTTTCAAATCCCTCTCAAAATTGTAGAAATTCTGTTGAAGCTTTTAAAATTCTCTCTAGAATTTTCAAAATCCATGTCCACATGTTTACAATTTCACGTAAAAAATGGCTAAAATTCCAGTTGAAATTTTTTCAAAGTCCCTTAAAAATTTTCCAATTTTTGTCCCAATTCTTCCCATTCCCATTGAAACTTTTCAAATCCCTCTCAAAATTGTTGAAATCTCTTGAAGCTTTTAAAATTCTCTCTAGAATTTTCAAAATCCACTTCAACATGTTTACAATTTCACGTCAAAAAATGCTAAAATTCCAGTTGAAATTTTTCAAGTCCTTAAAAATTTCCAATTTTGTCCCAATTCTTCCCATTCCCATTGAAACTTTTCAAATCCCTCTCAAAATTGTTGAAATTCTGTGAAGCTTTTTAAATTCTCTCTAGAATTTTCAAAAATCCATGTCCACATGTTCACAATTTCACGTAAAAAAATTGCTAAAATTCCAGTTGAAATTTTTTCAAAGTCCTTAAAAATTTCCAATTTTTGTCCCAATTCTTCCCATTCCCATGAAACTTTTCAAATCCCTCAAAATTGTTGAAATTCTCTTGAAGCTTTTGGAATTCTCTCTAGAATTTTCAAAATCCATGGCCACATGTTTACAATTTCACGTCAAAAAATGGCTAAAATTCCAGTTGAAATTTTTTCAAAGTCCCTTAAAAATTTTCCAATTTTTGTCCCAATTCTTCCCATTCCCATTGAAACTTTTCAAATCCCTCTCAAAATTGTTGAAATTCTCTTGAAGCTTTTAAAATTCTCTCTAGAATTTTCAAAAATCCATGTCCACATGTTCACAATTTCACGTAAAAAAATTGCTAAAATTCCAGTTGAAATTTTTTCAAAGTCCCTTAAAAATTTTCCAATTTTTGTCCCAATTCTTCCCATTCCCATTGAAACTTTTCAAATCCCTCTCAAAATTGTTGAAATTCTGTTGAAGCTTTTAAAATTCTCTCTAGAATTTTCAAAATCCATGTCCACATGTTTACAATTTCACGTAAAAAAAATGCTAAAATTCCAGTTGAAATTTTTTCAAAGTCCCTTAAAAATTTTCCAATTTTTGTCCCAATTCTTCCCATTCCCATTGAAACTTTTCAAATCCCTCTCAAAATTGTTGAAATTCTGTTGAAGCTTTTAAAATTCTCTCTAGAATTTTCAAAATCCTCTTCAACATGTTTACAATTTCACGTCAAAAAATTGCTAAAATTCCAGTTGAAATTTTTTCAAAGTCCCTTAAAAATTTTCCAATTTTTGTCCCAATTCTTCCCATTCCCATTGAAACTTTTCAAATCCCTCTCAAAATTGTTGAAATTCTGTTGAGGCTTAGTAAAATTCTCTCTAGAATTTTCAAAATCCATGTCCACATGTTCACAATTTCACGTCAAAAAATGGCTAAAATTCCAGTTGAAATTTTTTCAAAGTCCCTTAAAAATTTTCCAATTTTTGTCCCAATTCTTCCCATTCCCATTGAAACTTTTCAAATCCCTCTCAAAATTGTTGAAATTCTCTTGAAGCTTTTGGAATTATCTCTAGAATTTTCAAAATCCATGTCCACATGTTTACAATTTCACGTCAATAAATGGCTAAAATTCCAGTTGAAATTTTTTCAAAGTCCCTTAAAAATTTTCCAATTTTTGTCCCAATTCTTCCCATTCCCATTGAAACTTTTCAAATCCCTCTCAAAATTGTTGAAATTCTGTTGAAGCTTTTAAAATTCTCTCTAGAATTTTCAAAATCCATGGCCACATGTTTACAATTTCACATCAAAAAATGGCTAAAATTCCAGTTGAAATTTTTTCAAAGTCCCTTAAAAATTTTCCAATTTTTGTCCCAATTCTTCCCATTCCCATTGAAACTTTTCAAATCCCTCTCAAAATTGATGAAATTCTGTTGAAGCTTTTAAAATTCTCTCTAGAATTTTCAAAATCCATGGCCACATGTTTACAATTTCACGTCAAAAAATGGCTAAAATTCCAGTTGAAATTTTTTCAAAGTCCCTTAAAAATTTTCCAATTTTTGTCCCAATTCTTCCCATTCCCATTGAAACTTTTCAAATCCCTCTCAAAACTGTTGAAATTCTGTTGAAGCTTTTAAAATTCTCTCTAGAATTTTCAAAATCCACTTCAAAATGTTTACAATTTCACGTAACAAAATGGCTAAAATTCCAGTTGAAATTTTTTCAAAGTCCCTTAAAAATTTTCCAATTTTTGTCCCAATTCTTCCCATTCCCATTGAAACTTTTCAAATCCCTCTCAAAATTGTAGAAATTCTGTTGAAGCTTTTAAAATTCTCTCTAGAATTTTCAAAATCCATGGCCACATGTTTACAATTTCACTTAAAAAAATGGCTAAAATTCCAGTTGAAATTTTTTCAAAGTCCCTTAAAAATTTTCCAATTTTTGTCCCAATTCTTCCCATTCCCATTGAAACTTTTCAAATCCCTCTCAAAATTGTTGAAATTCTCTTGAAGCTTTTAAAATTCTCTCTAGAATTTTCAAAATCCATGGCCACATGTTTACAATTTCACGTAAAAAAAATGGCTAAAATTCCAGTTGAAATTTTTTCAAAGTCCCTTAAAAATTTTCCAATTTTTGTCCCAATTCTTCCCATTCCCATTGAAACTTTTCAAATCCCTCTCAAAATTGTTGAAATTCTCTTGAAGCTTTTAAAATTCTCTCTAGAATTTTCAAAATCCATGGCCACATGTTTACAATTTCACGTCAAAAAATGGCTAAAATTCCAGTTGAAATTTTTTCAAAGTCCCTTAAAAATTTTCCAATTTTTGTCCCAATTCTTCCCATTCCCATTGAAACTTTTCAAATCCCTCTCAAAATTGTTGAAATTCTGTTGAAGCTTTTAAAATTCTCTCTAGAATTTTCAAAATCCGTGTCCACATGTTTACAATTTCACGTAAAAAAAATGCTAAAATTCCAGTTGAAATTTTTTCAAAGTCCCTTAAAAATTTTCCAATTTTTGTCCCAATTCTTCCCATTCCCATTGAAACTTTTCAAATCCCTCTCAAAATTGTTGAAATTCTGTTGAAGCTTTTAAAATTCTCTCTAGAATTTTCAAAAATCCATGTCCACATGTTCACAATTTCACGTAAAAAAATTGCTAAAATTCCAGTTGAAATTTTTTCAAAGTCCCTTAAAAATTTTCCAATTTTTGTCCCAATTCTTCCCATTCCCATTGAAACTTTTCAAATCCCTCTCAAAATTGTTGAAATTCTGTTGAGGCTTAATAAAATTCTCTCTAGAATTTTCAAAATCCATGGCCACATGTTTACAATTTCACGTCAAAAAATGGCTAAAATTCCAGTTGAAATTTTTTCAAAGTCCCTTAAAAATTTTCCAATTTTTGTCCCAATTCTTCCCATTCCCATTGAAACTTTTCAAATCCCTCTCAAAATTGTTGAAATTCTCTTGAAGCTTTTAAAATTCTCTCTAGAATTTTCAAAATCTATGGCCACATGTTTACAATTTCACGTCAAAAAATGGCTAAAATTCCAGTTGAAATTTTTTCAAAGTCCCTTAAAAATTTTCCAATTTTTGTCCCAATTCTTCCCATTCCCATTGAAACTTTTCAAATCCCTCTCAAAATTGTTGAAATTCTCTTGAAGCTTTTAAAATTCTCTCTAGAATTTTCAAAATCCATGGCCACATGTTTACAATTTCACATAAAAAAATGGCTAAAATTCCAGTTGAAATTTTTTCAAAGTTCCTTAAAAATTTTCCAATTTTTGTCCCAATTCTTCCCATTCCCATTGAAACTTTTCAAATCCCTCTCAAAATTGTTGAAATTCTGTTGAAGCTTTTAAAATTCTCTCTAGAATTTTCAAAATCCACTTCAACATGTTTACAATTTCACGTCAAAAAATGGCTAAAATTCCAGTTGAAATTTTTTCAAAGTCCCTTCAAAATTTTCCAATTTTTGTCCCAATTCTTCCCATTCCCATTGAAACTTTTCAAATCCCTCTCAAAATTGTTGAAATTCTGTTGAGGCTTAATAAAATTCTCTCTAGAATTTTCAAAATCCATGTCCACATGTTCACAATTTCACGTAAAAAAATTGCTAAAATTCCAGTTGAAATTTTTTCAAAGTCCCTTAAAAATTTTCCAATTTTTGTCCCAATTCTTCCCATTCCCATTGAAACTTTTCAAATCCCTCTCAAAATTGTTGAAATTCTCTTGAAGCTTTTGGAATTATCTCTAGAATTTTCAAAATCCATGTCCACATGTTTACAATTTCACGTCAATAAATGGCTAAAATTCCAGTTGAAATTTTTTCAAAGTCCCTTAAAAATTTTCCAATTTTTGTCCCAATTCTTCCCATTCCCATTGAAACTTTTCAAATCCCTCTCAAAATTGTTGAAATTCTCTTGAAGCTTTTAAAATTCTCTCTAGAATTTTCAAAATCCATGGCCACATGTTTACAATTTCACTTAAAAAAATGACTAAAATTCCAGTTGAAATTTTTTCAAAGTCCCTTAAAAATTTTCCAATTTTTGTCCCAATTCTTCCCATTCCCATTGAAACTTTTCAAATCCCTCTCAAAATTGTTGAAATTCTCTTGAAGCTTTTAAAATTCTCTCTAGAATTTTCAAAATCCATGTCCACATGTTTACAATTTCAAGTCAAAAAATGGCTAAAATTCCAGTTGAAATTTTTTCAAAGTCCCTTAAAAATTTTCCAATTTTTGTCCCAATTCTTCCCATTCCCATTGAAACTTTTCAAATCCCTCTCAAAATTGTTGAAATTCTGTTGAAGCTTTTAAAATTCTCTCTAGAATTTTCAAAATCCACTTCAAAATGTTTACAATTTCACGTCAAAAAATGGCTAAAATTCCAGTTGAAATTTTTTCAAAGTCCCTTAAAAATTTTCCAATTTTTGTCCCAATTCTTCCCATTCCCATTGAAACTTTTCAAATCCCTCTCAAAATTGTTGAAATTCTGTTGAAGCTTTTAAAATTCTCTCTAGAATTTTCAAAATCCATGTCCACATGTTTACAATTTCACATAAAAAAATGGCTAAAATTCCAGTTGAAATTTTTTCAAAGTCCCTTAAAAATTTTCCAATTTTTGTCCCAATTCTTCCCATTCCCATTGAAACTTTTCAAATCCCTCTCAAAATTGTTGAAATTCTCTTGAAGCTTTTAAAATTCTCTCTAGAATTTTCAAAATCCGTGTCCACATGTTTACAATTTCACGTAAAAAAAATGCTAAAATTCCAGTTGAAATTTTTTCAAAGTCCCTTAAAAATTTTCCAATTTTTGTCCCAATTCTTCCCATTCCCATTGAAACTTTTCAAATCCCTCTCAAAATTGTTGAAATTCTTTTGAAGCTCTTAAAATTCTCTCTAGAATTTTCAAAAATCCATGTCCACATGTTCACAATTTCACGTAAAAAAATTGATAAAATTCCAGTTGAAATTTTTTCAAAGTCCCTTAAAAATTTTCCAATTTTTGTCCCAATTCTTCCCATTCCCATTGAAACTTTTCAAATCCCTCTCAAAATTGTTGAAATTCTCTTGAAGCTTTTAAAATTCTCTCTAGAATTTTCAAAATCCATGGCCACATGTTTACAATTTCACGTCAAAAAATTGCTAAAATTCCAGTTGAAATTTTTTCAAAGTCCCTTAAAAATTTTCCAATTTTTGTCCCAATTCTTCCCATTCCCATTGAAACTTTTCAAATCCCTCTCAAAATTGTCGAAATTCTCATGAAGCTTTTAAAATTCTCTCTAGAATTTTCAAAATCCATGTCCACATGTTTACAATTTCACGTCAAAAAATGGCTAAAATTCCAGTTGAAATTTTTTCAAAGTCCCTTAAAAATTTTCCAATTTTTGTCCCAATTCTTCCCATTCCCATTGAAACTTTTCAAATCCCTCTCAAAATTGTTGAAATTCTCTTTAAGCTTTTAAAATTCTCTCTAGAATTTTCAAAATCCATGGCCACATGTTTACAATTTCACGTAAAAAAATGGCTAAAATTCCAGTTGAAATTTTTTCAAAGTCCCTTAAAATTTTTCCAATTTTTGTCCCAATTCTTCCCATTCCCATTGAAACTTTTCAAATCCCTCTCAAAATTGTAGAAATTCTGTTGAAGCTTTTAAAATTCTCTCTAGAATTTTCAAAATCCATGTCCACATGTTTACAATTTCACGTCAAAAAATGGCTAAAATTCCAGTTGAAATTTTTTCAAAGTCCCTTAAAAATTTTCCAATTTTTGTCCCAATTCTTCCATTCCCATTGAAACTTTTCAAATCCCTCTCAAAATTGTTGAAATTCTCTTGAAGCTTTTAAAATTCTCTCTAGAATTTTCAAAATCCATGGCCACATGTTTACAATTTCACATAAAAAATGGCTAAAATTCCAGTTGAAATTTTTTCGAAGTCCCTTAAAAATTTTCCAATTTTTGTCCCAATTCTTCCCATTCCCATTGAAACTTTTCAAATCCCTCTCAAAATTGTAGAAATTCTGTTAAAGCTTTTAAAATTCTCTCTAGAATTTTCAAAATCCATGTCCACATGTTTACAATTTCACGTCAAAAAATGGCTAAAATTCCAGTTGAAATTTTTTCAAAGTCCCTTAAAAATTTTCCAATTTTTGTCCCAATTCTTCCCATTCCCATTGAAACTTTTCAAATCCCTCTCAAAATTGTTGAAATTCTGTTGAAGCTTTTAAAATTCTCTCTAGAATTTTCAAAATCCATGTCCACATGTTTACAATTTCACGTCAAAAAATGGCTAAAATTCCAGTTGAAATTTTTTCAAAGTCCCTTAAAAATTTTCCCATTTTTGTCCCAATTCTTCCCATTCCCATTGAAACTTTTCAAATCCCTCTCAAAATTGTTGAAATTCTGTTGAAGCTTTTAAAATTCTCTCTAGAATTTTCAAAATCCATGGCCACATGTTTACAATTTCACATCAAAAAATGGCTAAAATTCCAGTTGAAATTTTTTCAAAGTCCCTTAAAAATTTTCCAATTTTTGTCCCAATTCTTCCCATTCCCATTGAAACTTTTCAAATCCCTCTCAAAATTGTTGAAATTCTGTTGAAGCTTTTAAAATTCTCTCTAGAATTTTCAAAATCCATGGCCACATGTTTACAATTTCACGTCAAAAAATTGCTAAAATTCCAGTTGAAATTTTTTCAAAGTCCCTTAAAAATTTTCCAATTTTTGTCCCAATTCTTCCCATTCCCATTGAAGCTTTTCAAATCCCTCTCAAAATTGTAGAAATTCTGTTAAAGCTTTTAAAATTCTCTCTAGAATTTTCAAAATCCATGTCCACATGTTTACAATTTCATGTCAAAAAATGGCTAAAATTCCAGTTGAAATTTTTTCAAAGTCCCTTAAAAATTTTCCAATTTTTGTCCCAATTCTTCCCATTCCCATTGAAACTTTTCAAATCCCTCTCAAAATTGTTGAAATTCTCTTGAAGCTTTTAAAATTCTCTCTAGAATTTTCAAAATCCATGTCCACATGTTTACAATTTCACGTCAAAAAATGGCTAAAATTCCAGTTGAAATTTTTTCAAAGTCCCTTAAAAATTTTCCAATTTTTGTCCCAATTCTTCCCATTCCCATTGAAACTTTTCAAATCCCTCTCAAAATTGTTGAAATTCTGTTGAAGCTTTTAAAATTCTCTCTAGAATTTTCAAAATCCATGGCCACATGTTTACAATTTCACGTCAAAAAATGGCTAAATTTCCAGTTGAAATTTTTTCAAAGTCCCTTAAAAATTTTCCAATTTTTGTCCCAATTCTTCCCATTCCCATTGAAACTTTTCAAATCCCTCTCAAAATTGTTGAAATTCTCTTGAAGCTTTTAAAATTCTCTCTAGAATTTTCAAAATCCATGGCCACATGTTTACAATTTCACGTAAAAAAAATGGCTAAAATTCCAGTTGAAATTTTTTCAAAGTCCCTTAAAAATTTTCCAATTTTTGTCCCAATTCTTCCCATTCCCATTGAAACTTTTCAAATCCCTCTCAAAATTGTTGAAATTCTCTTGAAGCTTTTAAAATTCTCTCTAGAATTTTCAAAATCCATGGCCACATGTTTACAATTTCACGTCAAAAAATGGCTAAAATTCCAGTTGAAATTTTTTCAAAGTCCCTTAAAAATTTTCCAATTTTTGTCCCAATTCTTCCCATTCCCATTGAAACTTTTCAAATCCCTCTCAAAATTGTTGAAATTCTCTTGAAGCTTTTAAAATTCTCTCTAGAATTTTCAAAATCCATGGCCACATGTTTACAATTTCACGTCAAAAAATGGCTAAAATTCCAGTTGAAATTTTTTCAAAGTCCCTTAAAAATTTTCAAATTTTTGTCCCAATTCTTCCCATTCCCATTGAAACTTTTCAAATCCCTCTCAAAATTGTTGAAATTCTGTTGAAGCTTTTAAAATTCTCTCTAGAATTTTCAAAATCCATGTCCACATGTTTACAATTTCACGTCAAAAAATGGCTAAAATTCCAGTTGAAATTTTTTCAAAGTCCCTTAAAAATTTTCCAATTTTTGTCCCAATTCTTCCCATTCCCATTGAAACTTTTCAAATCCCTCTCAAAATTGTTGAAATTCTCTTGAAGCTTTTAAAATTCTCTCTAGAATTTTCAAAATCCACTTCAACATGTTTACAATTTCACGTCAAAAAATTGCTAAAATTCCAGTTGAAATTTTTTCAAAGTCCCTTAAAAATTTTCCAATTTTTGTCCCAATTCTTCCCATTCCCATTGAAACTTTTCAAATCCCTCTCAAAATTGTTGAAATTCTGTTGAAGCTTTTAAAATTCTCTCTAGAATTTTCAAAATCCATGGCCACATGTTTACAATTTCACGTCAAAAAATTGCTAAAATTCCAGTTGAAATTTTTTCAAAGTCCCTTAAAAATTTTCCAATTTTTGTCCCAATTCTTCCCATTCCCATTGAAACTTTTCAAATCCCTCTCAAAATTGTAGAAATTCTGTTGAAGCTTTTAAAATTCTCTCTAGAATTTTCAAAATCCATGTCCACATGTTTACAATTTCACGTCAAAAAATGGCTAAAATTCCAGTTGAAATTTTTTCAAAGTCCCTTAAAAATTTTCCAATTTTTGTCCCAATTCTTCCCATTCCCATTGAAACTTTTCAAATCCCTCTCAAAATTGTTGAAATTCTCTTGAAGCTTTTAAAATTCTCTCTAGAATTTTCAAAATCCATGGCCACATGTTTACAATTTCACATAAAAAATGGCTAAAATTCCAGTTGAAATTTTTTCAAAGTCCCTTAAAAATTTTCCAATTTTTGTCCCAATTCTTCCCATTCCCATTGAAACTTTTCAAATCCCTCTCAAAATTGTAGAAATTCTGTTAAAGCTTTTAAAATTCTCTCTAGAATTTTCAAAATCCATGTCCACATGTTTACAATTTCACATAAAAAAATGCTAAAATTCCAGTAGAAATTTTTTCAAAGTCCCTTAAAAATTTTCCAATTTTTGTCCCAATTCTTCCCATTCCCATTGAAACTTTTCAAATCCCTCTCAAAATTGTTGAAATTCTGTTAAAGCTTTTAAAATTCTCTCTAGAATTTTCAAAATCCACTTCAAAATGTTTACAATTTCACGTCAAAAAATGGCTAAAATTCCAGTTGAAATTTTTTCAAAGTCCCTTCAAAATTTTCCAATTTTTGTCCCAATTCTTCCCATTCCCATTGAAACTTTTCAAATCCCTCTCAAAATTGTTGAAATTCTGTTGAAGCTTTTAAAATTCTCTCTAGAATTTTCAAAATCCATGGCCACATGTTTACAATTTCACGTCAAAAAATGGCTAAAATTCCAGTTGAAATTTTTTCAAAGTCCCTTAAAAATTTTCCCATTTTTGTCCCAATTCTTCCCATTCCCATTGAAACTTTTCAAATCCCTCTCAAAATTGTTGAAATTCTGTTGAAGCTTTTAAAATTCTCTCTAGAATTTTCAAAATCCATGTCCACATGTTTACAATTTCACATCAAAAAATGGCTAAAATTCCAGTTGAAATTTTTTCAAAGTCCCTTAAAAATTTTCCAATTTTTGTCCCAATTCTTCCCATTCCCATTGAAACTTTTCAAATCCCTCTCAAAATTGTTGAAATTCTGTTGAAGCTTTTAAAATTCTCTCTAGAATTTTCAAAATCCATGGCCACATGTTTACAATTTCACGTCAAAAAATTGCTAAAATTCCAGTTGAAATTTTTTCAAAGTCCCTTAAAAATTTTCCAATTTTTGTCCCAATTCTTCCCATTCCCATTGAAGCTTTTCAAATCCCTCTCAAAATTGTAGAAATTCTGTTAAAGCTTTTAAAATTCTCTCTAGAATTTTCAAAATCCATGTCCACATGTTTACAATTTCATGTCAAAAAATGGCTAAAATTCCAGTTGAAATTTTTTCAAAGTCCCTTAAAAATTTTCCAATTTTTGTCCCAATTCTTCCCATTCCCATTGAAACTTTTCAAATCCCTCTCAAAATTGTTGAAATTCTCTTGAAGCTTTTAAAATTCTCTCTAGAATTTTCAAAATCCATGTCCACATGTTTACAATTTCACGTCAAAAAATGGCTAAAATTCCAGTTGAAATTTTTTCAAAGTCCCTTAAAAATTTTCCAATTTTTGTCCCAATTCTTCCCATTCCCATTGAAACTTTTCAAATCCCTCTCAAAATTGTTGAAATTCTGTTGAAGCTTTTAAAATTCTCTCTAGAATTTTCAAAATCCATGGCCACATGTTTACAATTTCACGTCAAAAAATGGCTAAAATTCCAGTTGAAATTTTTTCAAAGTCCCTTAAAAATTTTCCAATTTTTGTCCCAATTCTTCCCATTCCCATTGAAACTTTTCAAATCCCTCTCAAAATTGTTGAAATTCTGTTGAAGCTTTTAAAATTCTCTCTAGAATTTTCAAAATCCATGGCCACATGTTTACAATTTCACGTCAAAAAATGGCTAAAATTCCAGTTGAAATTTTTTCAAAGTCCCTTAAAAATTTTCCAATTTTTGTCCCAATTCTTCCCATTCCCATTGAAACTTTTCAAATCCCTCTCAAAATTGTTGAAATTCTCTTGAAGCTTTTAAAATTCTCTCTAGAATTTTCAAAATCCATGGCCACATGTTTACAATTTCACGTCAAAAAATGGCTAAAATTCCAGTTGAAATTTTTTCAAAGTCCCTTAAAAATTTTCCAATTTTTGTCCCAATTCTTCCCATTCCCATTGAAACTTTTCAAATCCCTCTCAAAATTGTTGAAATTCTCTTGAAGCTTTTAAAATTCTCTCTAGAATTTTCAAAATCCATGGCCACATGTTTACAATTTCACGTCAAAAAATGGCTAAAATTCCAGTTGAAATTTTTTCAAAGTCCCTTAAAAATTTTCAAATTTTTGTCCCAATTCTTCCCATTCCCATTGAAACTTTTCAAATCCCTCTCAAAATTGTTGAAATTCTGTTGAAGCTTTTAAAATTCTCTCTAGAATTTTCAAAATCCATGGCCACATGTTTACAATTTCACGTCAAAAAATGGCTAAAATTCCAGTTGAAATTTTTTCAAAGTCCCTTAAAAATTTTCCAATTTTTGTCCCAATTCTTCCCATTCCCATTGAAACTTTTCAAATCCCTCTCAAAATTGTTGAAATTCTCTTGAAGCTTTTAAAATTCTCTCTAGAATTTTCAAAATCCACTTCAACATGTTTACAATTTCACGTCAAAAAATTGCTAAAATTCCAGTTGAAATTTTTTCAAAGTCCCTTAAAAATTTTCCCATTTTTGTCCCAATTCTTCCCATTCCCATTGAAACTTTTCAAATCCCTCTCAAAATTGTTGAAATTCTGTTGAAGCTTTTAAAATTCTCTCTAGAATTTTCAAAATCCATGGCCACATGTTTACAATTTCACGTCAAAAAATTGCTAAAATTCCAGTTGAAATTTTTTCAAAGTCCCTTCAAAATTTTCCAATTTTTGTCCCAATTCTTCCCATTCCCATTGAAACTTTTCAAATCCCTCTCAAAATTGTAGAAATTCTGTTGAAGCTTTTAAAATTCTCTCTAGAATTTTCAAAATCCATGTCCACATGTTTACAATTTCACGTCAAAAAATGGCTAAAATTCCAGTTGAAATTTTTTCAAAGTCCCTTAAAAATTTTCCAATTTTTGTCCCAATTCTTCCCATTCCCATTGAAACTTTTCAAATCCCTCTCAAAATTGTTGAAATTCTCTTGAAGCTTTTAAAATTCTCTCTAGAATTTTCAAAATCCATGTCCACATGTTTACAATTTCACGTAAAAAAAATGCTAAAATTCCAGTTGAAATTTTTTCAAAGTCCCTTAAAAATTTTCCAATTTTTGTCCCAATTCTTCCCATTCCCATTGAAACTTTTCAAATCCCTCTCAAAATTGTTGAAATTCTGTTGAAGCTTTTAAAATTCTCTCTAGAATTTTCAAAATCTATGGCCACATGTTTACAATTTCACGTCAAAAAATGGCTAAAATTCCAGTTGAAATTTTTTCAAAGTCCCTTAAAAATTTTCCAATTTTTGTCCCAATTCTTCCCATTCCCATTGAAACTTTTCAAATCCCTCTCAAAATTGTTGAAATTCTGTTGAAGCTTTTAAAATTCTCTCTAGAATTTTCAAAATCCATGGCCACATGTTTACAATTTCACGTCAAAAAATGGCTAAAATTCCAGTTGAAATTTTTTCAAAGTCCCTTAAAAATTTTCCAATTTTTGTCCCAATTCTTCCCATTCCCATTGAAACTTTTCAAATCCCTCTCAAAATTGTTGAAATTCTGTTGAAGCTTTTAAAATTCTCTCTAGAATTTTCAAAATCCATGGCCACATGTTTACAATTTCACATCAAAAAATGGCTAAAATTCCAGTTGAAATTTTTTCAAAGTCCCTTAAAAATTTTCCAATTTTTGTCCCAATTCTTCCCATTCCCATTGAAACTTTTCAAATCCCTCTCAAAATTGTTGAAATTCTGTTGAAGCTTTTAAAATTCTCTCTAGAATTTTCAAAATCCATGGCCACATGTTTACAATTTCACGTAAAAAAAATGCTAAAATTCCAGTTGAAATTTTTTCAAAGTCCCTTAAAAATTTTCCAATTTTTGTCCCAATTCTTCCCATTCCCATTGAAACTTTTCAAATCCCTCTCAAAATTGTTGAAATTCTGTTGAAGCTTTTAAAATTCTCTCTAGAATTTTCAAAATCTATGGCCACATGTTTACAATTTCACGTCAAAAAATGGCTAAAATTCCAGTTGAAATTTTTTCAAAGTCCCTTAAAAATTTTCCAATTTTTGTCCCAATTCTTCCCATTCCCATTGAAACTTTTCAAATCCCTCTCAAAATTGTTGAAATTCTCTTGAAGCTTTTAAAATTCTCTCTAGAATTTTCAAAATCCATGGCCACATGTTTACAATTTCACGTCAAAAAATGGCTAAAATTCCAGTTGAAATTTTTTCAAAGTCCCTTAAAAATTTTCCAATTTTTGTCCCAATTCTTCCCATTCCCATTGAAACTTTTCAAATCCCTCTCAAAATTGTTGAAATTCTGTTGAGGCTTAATAAAATTCTCTCTAGAATTTTCAAAATCCATGTCCACTTGTTCACAATTTCACGTAAAAAAATTGCTAAAATTCCAGTTGAAATTTTTTCAAAGTCCCTTAAAAATTTTCCAATTTTTGTCCCAATTCTTCCCATTCCCATTGAAACTTTTCAAATCCCTCTCAAAATTGTTGAAATTCTCTTGAAGCTTTTGGAATTCTCTCTAGAATTTTCAAAATCCATGTCCACATGTTTACAATTTCACGTCAATAAATGGCTAAAATTCCAGTTGAAATTTTTTCAAAGTCCCTTCAAAATTTTCCAATTTTTGTCCCAATTCTTCCCATTCCCATTGAAACTTTTCAAATCCCTCTCAAAATTGTTGAAATTCTCTTGAAGCTTTTAAAATTCTCTCTAGAATTTTCAAAATCCATGTCCACATGTTTACAATTTCACGTCAAAAAATGGCTAAAATTCCAGTTGAAATTTTTTCAAAGTCCCTTAAAAATTTTCCAATTTTTGTCCCAATTCTTCCCATTCCCATTGAAACTTTTCAAATCCCTCTCAAAATTGTTGAAATTCTCTTGAAGCTTTTAAAATTCTCTCTAGAATTTTCAAAATCCATGGCCACATGTTTACAATTTCACGTCAAAAAATGGCTAAAATTCCAGTTGAAATTTTTTCAAAGTCCCTTAAAAATTTTCCAATTTTTGTCCCAATTCTTCCCATTCCCATTGAAACTTTTCAAATCCCTCTCAAAATTGTAGAAATTCTGTTGAAGCTTTTAAAATTCTCTCTAGAATTTTCAAAATCCGTGTCCACATGTTTACAATTTCACGTAAAAAAAATGCTAAAATTCCAGTTGAAATTTTTTCAAAGTCCCTTAAAAATTTTCCAATTTTTGTCCCAATTCTTCCCATTCCCATTGAAACTTTTCAAATCCCTCTCAAAATTGTTGAAATTCTGTTGAAGCTCTTAAAATTCTCTCTAGAATTTTCAAAAATCCATGTCCACATGTTCACAATTTCACGTAAAAAAATGGCTAAAATTCCAGTTGAAATTTTTTCAAAGTCCCTTAAAAATTTTCCAATTTTTGTCCCAATTCTTCCCATTCCCATTGAAACTTTTCAAATCCCTCTCAAAATTGTTGAAATTCTCTTGAAGCTTTTGGAATTCTCTCTAGAATTTTCAAAATCCATGTCCACATGTTTACAATTTCACGTCAAAAAATGGCTAAAATTCCAGTTGAAATTTTTTCAAAGTCCCTTAAAAATTTTCCAATTTTTGTCCCAATTCTTCCCATTCCCATTGAAACTTTTCAAATCCCTCTCAAAATTGTTGAAATTCTGTTGAAGCTTTTAAAATTCTCTCTAGAATTTTCAAAATCCATGTCCACATGTTTACAATTTCACGTCAAAAAATGGCTAAAATTCCAGTTGAAATTTTTTCAAAGTCCCTTAAAAATTTTCCAATTTTTGTCCCAATTCTTCCCATTCCCATTGAAACTTTTCAAATCCCTCTCAAAATTGTTGAAATTCTCTTGAAGCTTTTAAAATTCTCTCTAGAATTTTCAAAATCCATGGCCACATGTTTACAATTTCACGTCAAAAAATGGCTAAAATTCCAGTTGAAATTTTTTCAAAGTCCCTTCAAAATTTTCCAATTTTTGTCCCAATTCTTCCCATTCCCATTGAAACTTTTCAAATCCCTCTCAAAATTGTAGAAATTCTGTTGAAGCTTTTAAAATTCTCTCTAGAATTTTCAAAATCCGTGTCCACATGTTTACAATTTCACGTAAAAAAAATGCTAAAATTCCAGTTGAAATTTTTTCAAAGTCCCTTAAAAATTTTCCAATTTTTGTCCCAATTCTTCCCATTCCCATTGAAACTTTTCAAATCCCTCTCAAAATTGTTGAAATTCTGTTGAAGCTCTTAAAATTCTCTCTAGAATTTTCAAAAATCCATGTCCACATGTTCACAATTTCACGTAAAAAAATGGCTAAAATTCCAGTTGAAATTTTTTCAAAGTCCCTTAAAAATTTTCCAATTTTTGTCCCAATTCTTCCCATTCCCATTGAAACTTTTCAAATCCCTCTCAAAATTGTTGAAATTCTCTTGAAGCTTTTGGAATTCTCTCTAGAATTTTCAAAATCCATGTCCACATGTTTACAATTTCACGTCAAAAAATGGCTAAAATTCCAGTTGAAATTTTTTCAAAGTCCCTTAAAAATTTTCCAATTTTTGTCCCAATTCTTCCCATTCCCATTGAAACTTTTCAAATCCCTCTCAAAATTGTAGAAATTCTGTTGAAGCTTTTAAAATTCTCTCTAGAATTTTCAAAATCCATGTCCACATGTTTACAATTTCACATAAAAAAATGGCTAAAATTCCAGTTGAAATTTTTTCAAAGTCCCTTAAAAATTTTCCAATTTTTGTCCCAATTCTTCCCATTCCCATTGAAACTTTTCAAATCCCTCTCAAAATTGTTGAAATTCTCTTGAAGCTTTTAAAATTCTCTCTAGAATTTTCAAAATCCATGGCCACATGTTTACAATTTCACGTCAAAAAATGGCTAAAATTCCAGTTGAAATTTTTTCAAAGTCCCTTCAAAATTTTCCAATTTTTGTCCCAATTCTTCCCATTCCCATTGAAACTTTTCAAATCCCTCTCAAAATTGTTGAAATTCTGTTGAAGCTTTTAAAATTCTCTCTAGAATTTTCAAAATCCATGTCCACATGTTTACAATTTCACATAAAAAAATGGCTAAAATTCCAGTTGAAATTTTTTCAAAGTCCCTTAAAAATTTTCCAATTTTTGTCCCAATTCTTCCCATTCCCATTGAAACTTTTCAAATCCCTCTCAAAATTGTTGAAATTCTCTTGAAGCTTTTAAAATTCTCTCTAGAATTTTCAAAATCCGTGTCCACATGTTTACAATTTCACGTAAAAAAAATGCTAAAATTCCAGTTGAAATTTTTTCAAAGTCCCTTAAAAATTTTCAAATTTTTGTCCCAATTCTTCCCATTCCCATTGAAACTTTTCAAATCCCTCTCAAAATTGTAGAAATTCTGTTAAAGCTTTTAAAATTCTCTCTAGAATTTTCAAAATCCATGGCCACATGTTTACAATTTCACGTCAAAAAATGGCTAAAATTCCAGTTGAAATTTTTTCAAAGTCCCTTAAAAATTTTCCAATTTTTGTCCCAATTCTTCCCATTCCCATTGAAACTTTTCAAATCCCTCTCAAAATTGTTGAAATTCTCTTGAAGCTTTTAAAATTCTCTCTAGAATTTTCAAAATCCATGTCCACATGTTTACAATTTCACGTCAAAAAATGGCTAAAATTCCAGTTGAAATTTTTTCAAAGTCCCTTAAAAATTTTCCAATTTTTGTCCCAATTCTTCCCATTCCCATTGAAACTTTTCAAATCCCTCTCAAAATTGTAGAAATTCTGTTGAAGCTTTTAAAATTCTCTCTAGAATTTTCAAAATCCATGGCCACATGTTTACAATTTCACGTCAAAAAATGGCTAAAATTCCAGTTGAAATTTTTTCAAAGTCCCTTAAAAATTTTCCAATTTTTGTCCCAATTCTTCCCATTCCCATTGAAACTTTTCAAATCCCTCTCAAAATTGTTGAAATTCTGTTGAATCTTTTAAAATTCTCTCTAGAATTTTCAAAATCCATGTCCACATGTTTACAATTTCACGTAACAAAATGGCTAAAATTCCAGTTGAAATTTTTTCAAAGTCCCTTAAAAATTTTCCAATTTTTGTCCCAATTCTTCCCATTCCCATTGAAACTTTTCAAATCCCTCTCAAAATTGTTGAAATTCTCTTGAAGCTTTTAAAATTCTCTCTAGAATTTTCAAAATCCATGGCCACATGTTTACAATTTCACGTCAAAAAATTGCTAAAATTCCAGTTGAAATTTTTTCAAAGTCCCTTAAAAATTTTCCAATTTTTGTCCCAATTCTTCCCATTCCCATTGAAACTTTTCAAATCCCTCTCAAAATTGTTGAAATTCTGTTGAAGCTTTTAAAATTCTCTCTAGAATTTTCAAAATCCATGTCCACATGTTTACAATTTCACGTCAAAAAATGGCTAAAATTCCAGTTGAAATTTTTTCAAAGTCCCTTAAAAATTTTCCAATTTTTGTCCCAATTCTTCCCATTCCCATTGAAACTTTTCAAATCCCTCTCAAAATTGTTGAAATTCTCTTGAAGCTTTTAAAATTCTCTCTAGAATTTTCAAAATCCACTTCAACATGTTTACAATTTCACGTCAAAAAATTGCTAAAATTCCGGTTGAAATTTTTTCATAGTCCCTTAAAAATTTTCCAATTTTTGTCCCAATTCTTCCCATTCCCATTGAAACTTTTCAAATCCCTCTCAAAATTGTTGAAATTCTGTTGAAGCTTTTAAAATTCTCTCTAGAATTTTCAAAATCCATGGCCACATGTTTACAATTTCACATAAAAAAATGGCTAAAATTCCAGTTGAAATTTTTTCAAAGTCCCTTAAAAATTTTCCAATTTTTGTCCCAATTCTTCCCATTCCCATTGAAACTTTTCAAATCCCTCTCAAAATTGTTGAAATTCTGTTGAAGCTTTTAAAATTCTCTCTAGAATTTTCAAAATCCATGTCCACATGTTTACAATTTCACGTCAAAAAATGGCTAAAATTCCAGTTGAAATTTTTTCAAAGTCCCTTAAAAATTTTCCAATTTTTGTCCCAATTCTTCCCATTCCCATTGAAACTTTTCAAATCCCTCTCAAAATTCTGGAAATTCTCTTGAAGCTTTTAAAATTCTCTCTAGAATTTTCAAAATCCATGTCCACATGTTTACAATTTCACATAAAAAAATGGCTAAAATTCCAGTTGAAATTTTTTCAAAGTCCCTTAAAAATTTTCCAATTTTTGTCCCAATTCTTCCCATTCCCATTGAAACTTTTCAAATCCCTCTCAAAATTGTTGAAATTCTGTTGAAGCTTTTAAAATTCTCTCTAGAATTTTCAAAATCCATGGCCACATGTTTACAATTTCACGTCAAAAAATGGCTAAAATTCCAGTTGAAATTTTTTCAAAGTCCCTTAAAAATTTTCCAATTTTTGTCCCAATTCTTCCCATTCCCATTGAAACTTTTCAAATCCCTCTCAAAATTGTTGAAATTCTCTTGAAGCTTTTAAAATTCTCTCTAGAATTTTCAAAATCCATGGCCACATGTTTACAATTTCACATAAAAAAATGGCTAAAATTCCAGTTGAAATTTTTTCAAAGTCCCTTAAAAATTTTCCAATTTTTGTCCCAATTCTTCCCATTCCCATTGAAACTTTTCAAATCCCTCTCAAAATTGTTGAAATTCTCTTGAAGCTTTTAAAATTCTCTCTAGAATTTTCAAAATCCATGGCCACATGTTTACAATTTCACGTCAATAAATTGCTAAAATTCCAGTTGAAATTTTTTCAAAGTCCCTTAAAAATTTTCCAATTTTTGTCCCAATTCTTCCCATTCCCATTGAAACTTTTCAAATCCCTCTCAAAATTGTTGAAATTCTGTTGAAGCTTTTAAAATTCTCTCTAGAATTTTCAAAATCCATGTCCACATGTTTACAATTTCACGTCAAAAAATGGCTAAAATTCCAGTTGAAATTTTTTCAAAGTCCCTTAAAAATTTTCCAATTTTTGTCCCAATTCTTCCCATTCCCATTGAAACTTTTCAAATCCCTCTCAAAATTGTTGAAATTCTCTTGAAGCTTTTAAAATTCTCTCTAGAATTTTCAAAATCCACTTCAACATGTTTACAATTTCACGTTAAAAAATGGCTAAAATTCCGGTTGAAATTTTTTCATAGTCCCTTAAAAATTTTCCAATTTTTGTCCCAATTCTTCCCATTCCCATTGAAACTTTTCAAATCCCTCTCAAAATTGTTGAAATTCTGTTGAAGCTTTTAAAATTCTCTCTAGAATTTTCAAAATCCATGGCCACATGTTTACAATTTCACGTCAAAAAATGGCTAAAATTCCAGTTGAAATTTTTTCAAAGTCCCTTAAAAATTTTCCAATTTTTGTCCCAATTCTTCCCATTCCCATTGAAACTTTTCAAATCCCTCTCAAAATTGTTGAAATTCTGTTGAAGCTTTTAAAATTCTCTCTAGAATTTTCAAAATCCATGTCCACATGTTTACAATTTCACGTAAAAAATGGCTAAAATTCCAGTTGAAATTTTTTCAAAGTCCCTTAAAAATTTTCCAATTTTTGTCCCAATTCTTCCCATTCCCATTGAAACTTTTCAAATCCCTCTCAAAATTGTTGAAATTCTCTTGAAGCTTTTAAAATTCTCTCTAGAATTTTCAAAATCCATGTCCACATGTTTACAATTTCACGTAAAAAAAATGCTAAAATTCCAGTTGAAATTTTTTCAAAGTCCCTTAAAAATTTTCCAATTTTTGTCCCAATTCTTCCCATTCCCATTGAAACTTTTCAAATCCCTCTCAAAATTGTTGAAATTCTGTTAAAGCTTTTAAAATTCTCTCTAGAATTTTCAAAATCCATGTCCACATGTTTACAATTTCACGTAAAAAAAATGCTAAAATTCCAGTTGAAATTTTTTCAAAGTCCCTTAAAAATTTTCCAATTTTTGTCCCAATTCTTCCCATTCCCATTGAAACTTTTCAAATCCCTCTCAAAATTGTTGAAATTCTGTTGAAGCTTTTAAAATTCTCTCTAGAATTTTCAAAATCCATGTCCACATGTTTACAATTTCACGTCAAAAAATGGCTAAAATTCCAGTTGAAATTTTTTCAAAGTCCCTTAAAAATTTTCCAATTTTTGTCCCAATTCTTCCCATTCCCATTGAAACTTTTCAAATCCCTCTCAAAATTGTTGAAATTCTCTTGAAGCTTTTAAAATTCTCTCTAGAATTTTCAAAATCCACTTCAACATGTTTACAATTTCACGTTAAAAAATGGCTAAAATTCCGGTTGAAATTTTTTCATAGTCCCTTAAAAATTTTCCAATTTTTGTCCCAATTCTTCCCATTCCCATTGAAACTTTTCAAATCCCTCTCAAAATTGTTGAAATTCTGTTGAAGCTTTTAAAATTCTCTCTAGAATTTTCAAAATCCATGGCCACATGTTTACAATTTCACGTCAAAAAATGGCTAAAATTCCAGTTGAAATTTTTTCAAAGTCCCTTAAAAATTTTCCAATTTTTGTCCCAATTCTTCCCATTCCCATTGAAACTTTTCAAATCCCTCTCAAAATTGTTGAAATTCTGTTGAAGCTTTTAAAATTCTCTCTAGAATTTTCAAAATCCATGTCCACATGTTTACAATTTCACGTAAAAAATGGCTAAAATTCCAGTTGAAATTTTTTCAAAGTCCCTTAAAAATTTTCCAATTTTTGTCCCAATTCTTCCCATTCCCATTGAAACTTTTCAAATCCCTCTCAAAATTGTTGAAATTCTCTTGAAGCTTTTAAAATTCTCTCTAGAATTTTCAAAATCCATGTCCACATGTTTACAATTTCACGTAAAAAAAATGCTAAAATTCCAGTTGAAATTTTTTCAAAGTCCCTTAAAAATTTTCCAATTTTTGTCCCAATTCTTCCCATTCCCATTGAAACTTTTCAAATCCCTCTCAAAATTGTTGAAATTCTGTTAAAGCTTTTAAAATTCTCTCTAGAATTTTCAAAATCCATGTCCACATGTTTACAATTTCACGTAAAAAAAATGCTAAAATTCCAGTTGAAATTTTTTCAAAGTCCCTTAAAAATTTTCCAATTTTTGTCCCAATTCTTCCCATTCCCATTGAAACTTTTCAAATCCCTCTCAAAATTGTTGAAATTCTCTTGAAGCTTTTAAAATTCTCTCTAGAATTTTCAAAATCCATGGCCACATGTTTACAATTTCACGTCAAAAAATGGCTAAAATTCCAGTTGAAATTTTTTCAAAGTCCCTTAAAAATTTTCCAATTTTTGTCCCAATTCTTCCCATTCCCATTGAAACTTTTCAAATCCCTCTCAAAATTCTGGAAATTCTCTTGAAGCTTTTAAAATTCTCTCTAGAATTTTCAAAATCCACTTCAAAATGTTTACAATTTCACGTAACAAAATGGCTAAAATTCCAGTTGAAATTTTTTCAAAGTCCCTTAAAAATTTTCCAATTTTTGTCCCAATTCTTCCCATTCCCATTGAAACTTTTCAAATCCCTCTCAAAATTGTTGAAATTCTGTTGAAGCTTTTAAAATTCTCTCTAGAATTTTCAAAATCCATGGCCACATGTTTACAATTTCACGTCAAAAAATTGCTAAAATTCCAGTTGAAATTTTTTCAAAGTCCCTTAAAAATTTTCCAATTTTTGTCCCAATTCTTCCCATTCCCATTGAAACTTTTCAAATCCCTCTCAAAATTGTTGAAATTCTCTTGAAGCTTTTAAAATTCTCTCTAGAATTTTCAAAATCCACTTCAACATGTTTACAATTTCACATCAAAAAATGGCTAAAATTCCAGTTGAAATTTTTTCAAAGTCCCTTAAAAATTTTCCAATTTTTGTCCCAATTCTTCCCATTCCCATTGAAACTTTTCAAATCCCTCTCAAAATTGTTGAAATTCTCTTGAAGCTTTTAAAATTCTCTCTAGAATTTTCAAAATCCATGGCCACATGTTTAGAATTTCACGTCAAAAAATGGCTAAAATTCCAGTTGAAATTTTTTCAAAGTCCCTTAAAAATTTTCCAATTTTTGTCCCAATTCTTCCCATTCCCATTGAAACTTTTCAAATCCCTCTCAAAATTGTTGAAATTCTGTTGAAGCTTTTAAAATTCTCTCTAGAATTTTCAAAATCCATGTCCACATGATTACAATTTCACGTAAAAAATGGCTAAAATTCCAGTTGAAATTTTTTCAAAGTCCCTTAAAAATTTTCCAATTTTTGTCCCAATTCTTCCCATTCCCATTGAAACTTTTCAAATCCCTCTCAAAATTGTTGAAATTCTCTTGAAGCTTTTAAAATTCTCTCTAGAATTTTCAAAATCCATGTCCACATGTTTACAATTTCACGTAAAAAAAATGCTAAAATTCCAGTTGAAATTTTTTCAAAGTCCCTTAAAAATTTTCCAATTTTTGTCCCAATTCTTCCCATTCCCATTGAAACTTTTCAAATCCCTCTCAAAATAGTTGAAATTCTGTTAAAGCTTTTAAAATTCTCTCTAGAATTTTCAAAATCCATGTCCACATGTTTACAATTTCACGTAAAAAAAATGCTAAAATTCCAGTTGAAATTTTTTCAAAGTCCCTTAAAAATTTTCCAATTTTTGTCCCAATTCTTCCCATTCCCATTGAAACTTTTCAAATCCCTCTCAAAATTGTTGAAATTCTGTTGAAGCTTTTAAAATTCTCTCTAGAATTTTCAAAATCCATGTCCACATGTTTACAATTTCACGTCAAAAAATGGCTAAAATTCCAGTTGAAATTTTTTCAAAGTCCCTTAAAAATTTTCCAATTTTTGTCCCAATTCTTCCCATTCCCATTGAAACTTTTCAAATCCCTCTCAAAATTCTGGAAATTCTCTTGAAGCTTTTAAAATTCTCTCTAGAATTTTCAAAATCCATGTCCACATGTTTACAATTTCACATAAAAAAATGGCTAAAATTCCAGTTGAAATTTTTTCAAAGTCCCTTAAAAATTTTCCAATTTTTGTCCCAATTCTTCCCATTCCCATTGAAACTTTTCAAATCCCTCTCAAAATTGTTGAAATTCTCTTGAAGCTTTTAAAATTCTCTCTAGAATTTTCAAAATCCATGGCCACATGTTTACAATTTCACGTCAAAAAATGGCTAAAATTCCAGTTGAAATTTTTTCAAAGTCCCTTAAAAATTTTCCAATTTTTGTCCCAATTCTTCCCATTCCCATTGAAACTTTTCAAATCCCTCTCAAAATTGTTGAAATTTTGTTGAAGCTTTTAAAATTCTCTCTAGAATTTTCAAAATCCACTTCAACATGTTTACAATTTCACATCAAAAAATGGCTAAAATTCCAGTTGAAATTTTTTCAAAGTCCCTTAAAAATTTTCCAATTTTTGTCCCAATTCTTCCCATTCCCATTGAAACTTTTCAAATCCCTCTCAAAATTGTTGAAATTCTCTTGAAGCTTTTAAAATTCTCTCTAGAATTTTCAAAATCCATGGCCACATGTTTAGAATTTCACGTCAAAAAATGGCTAAAATTCCAGTTGAAATTTTTTCAAAGTCCCTTAAAAATTTTCCAATTTTTGTCCCAATTCTTCCCATTCCCATTGAAACTTTTCAAATCCCTCTCAAAATTGTTGAAATTCTGTTGAAGCTTTTAAAATTCTCTCTAGAATTTTCAAAATCCATGTCCACATGTTTACAATTTCACGTAAAAAATGGCTAAAATTCCAGTTGAAATTTTTTCAAAGTCCCTTAAAAATTTTCCAATTTTTGTCCCAATTCTTCCCATTCCCATTGAAACTTTTCAAATCCCTCTCAAAATTGTTGAAATTCTCTTGAAGCTTTTAAAATTCTCTCTAGAATTTTCAAAATCCATGTCCACATGTTTACAATTTCACGTAAAAAAAATGGCTAAAATTCCAGTTGAAATTTTTTCAAAGTCCCTTAAAAATTTTCCAATTTTTGTCCCAATTCTTCCCATTCCCATTGAAACTTTTCAAATCCCTCTCAAAATTGTTGAAATTCTCTTGAAGCTTTTAAAATTCTCTCTAGAATTTTCAAAATCCATGTCCACATGTTTATAATTTCACGTCAAAAAATGGCTAAAATTCCAGTTGAAATTTTTTCAAAGTCCCTTAAAAATTTTCCAATTTTTGTCCCAATTCTTCCCATTCCCATTGAAACTTTTCAAATCCCTCTCAAAATTGTTGAAATTCTCTTGAAGCTTTTAAAATTCTCTCTAGAATTTTCAAAATCCATGGCCACATGTTTACAATTTCACATAAAAAAATGGCTAAAATTCCAGTTGAAATTTTTTCAAAGTCCCTTAAAAATTTTCCAATTTTTGTCCCAATTCTTCCCATTCCCATTGAAACTTTTCAAATCCCTCTCAAAATTGTTGAAATTCTCTTGAAGCTTTTAAAATTCTCTCTAGAATTTTCAAAATCCATGTCCACATGTTTACAATTTCACATAAAAAAATGGCTAAAATTCCAGTTGAAATTTTTTCAAAGTCCCTTAAAAATTTTCCAATTTTTGTCCCAATTCTTCCCATTCCCATTGAAACTTTTCAAATCCCTCTCAAAATTGTTGAAATTCTCTTGAAACTTTTAAAATTCTCTCTAGAATTTTCAAAATCCGTGTCCACATGTTTACAATTTCACGTAAAAAAAATGCTAAAATTCCAGTTGAAATTTTTTCAAAGTCCCTTAAAAATTTTCCAATTTTTGTCCCAATTCTTCCCATTCCCATTGAAACTTTTCAAATCCCTCTCAAAATTGTTGAAATTCTGTTGAAGCTTTTAAAATTCTCTCTAGAATTTTCAAAATCCACTTCAACATGTTTACAATTTCACATCAAAAAATGGCTAAAATTCCAGTTGAAATTTTTTCAAAGTCCCTTAAAAATTTTCCAATTTTTGTCCCAATTCTTCCCATTCCCATTGAAACTTTTCAAATCCCTCTCAAAATTGTTGAAATTCTCTTGAAGCTTTTAAAATTCTCTCTAGAATTTTCAAAATCCACTTCAACATGTTTACAATTTCACGTCAAAAAATGGCTAAAATTCCAGTTGAAATTTTTTCAAAGTCCCTTAAAAATTTTCCAATTTTTGTCCCAATTCTTCCCATTCCCATTGAAACTTTTCAAATCCCTCTCAAAATTGTTGAAATTCTGTTGAAGCTTTTAAAATTCTCTCTAGAATTTTCAAAATCCATGTCCACATGTTTACAATTTCACGTAAAAAATGGCTAAAATTCCAGTTGAAATTTTTTCAAAGTCCCTTAAAAATTTTCCAATTTTTGTCCCAATTCTTCCCATTCCCATTGAAACTTTTCAAATCCCTCTCAAAATTGTTGAAATTCTCTTGAAGCTTTTAAAATTCTCTCTAGAATTTTCAAAATCCATGTCCACATGTTTACAATTTCACGTAAAAAAAATGCTAAAATTCCAGTTGAAATTTTTTCAAAGTCCCTTAAAAATTTTCCAATTTTTGTCCCAATTCTTCCCATTCCCATTGAAACTTTTCAAATCCCTCTCAAAATTGTTGAAATTCTCTTGAAGCTTTTAAAATTCTCTCTAGAATTTTCAAAATCCATGTCCACATGTTTATAATTTCACGTCAAAAAATGGCTAAAATTCCAGTTGAAATTTTTTCAAAGTCCCTTAAAAATTTTCCAATTTTTGTCCCAATTCTTCCCATTCCCATTGAAACTTTTCAAATCCCTCTCAAAATTGTTGAAATTCTCTTGAAGCTTTTAAAATTCTCTCTAGAATTTTCAAAATCCATGGCCACATGTTTACAATTTCACATAAAAAAATGGCTAAAATTCCAGTTGAAATTTTTTCAAAGTCCCTTAAAAATTTTCCAATTTTTGTCCCAATTCTTCCCATTCCCATTGAAACTTTTCAAATCCCTCTCAAAATTGTTGAAATTCTCTTGAAGCTTTTAAAATTCTCTCTAGAATTTTCAAAATCCACTTCAACATGTTTACAATTTCACGTCAAAAAATGGCTAAAATTCCAGTTGAAATTTTTTCAAAGTCCCTTAAAAATTTTCCAATTTTTGTCCCAATTCTTCCCATTCCCATTGAAACTTTTCAAATCCCTCTCAAAATTGTTGAAATTCTCTTGAAGCTTTTAAAATTCTCTCTAGAATTTTCAAAATCCATGGCCACATGTTTACAATTTCACATAAAAAAATGGCTAAAATTCCAGTTGAAATTTTTTCAAAGTCCCTTAAAAATTTTCCAATTTTTGTCCCAATTCTTCCCATTCCCATTGAAACTTTTCAAATCCCTCTCAAAATTGTTGAAATTCTCTTGAAGCTTTTAAAATTCTCTCTAGAATTTTCAAAATCCACTTCAACATGTTTACAATTTCACGTCAAAAAATGGCTAAAATTCCAGTTGAAATTTTTTCAAAGTCCCTTAAAAATTTTCCAATTTTTGTCCCAATTCTTCCCATGCCCATTGAAACTTTTCAAATCCCTCTCAAAATTGTTGAAATTCTGTTGAAGCTTTTAAAATTCTCTCTAGAATTTTCAAAATCCATGGCCACATGTTTACAATTTCACGTAAAAAAAATGCTAAAATTCCAGTTGAAATTTTTTCAAAGTCCCTTAAAAATTTTCCAATTTTTGTCCCAATTCTTCCCATTCCCATTGAAACTTTTCAAATCCCTCTCAAAATTGTTGAAATTCTCTTGAAGCTTTTAAAATTCTCTCTAGAATTTTCAAAATCCATGTCCACATGTTTACAATTTCACGTAAAAAAATGGCTAAAATTCCAGTTGAAATTTTTTCAAAGTCCCTTAAAAATTTTCCAATTTTTGTCCCAATTCTTCCCATTCCCATTGAAACTTTTCAAATCCCTCTCAAAATTGTTGAAATTCTGTTGAAGCTTTTAAAATTCTCTCTAGAATTTTCAAAATCCACTTCAACATGTTTACAATTTCACGTAAAAAAATGGCTAAAATTCCAGTTGAAATTTTTTCAAAGTCCCTTAAAAATTTTCCAATTTTTGTCCCAATTCTTCCCATACCCATTGAAACTTTTCAAATCCCTCTCAAAATTGTTGAAATTCTCTTGAAGCTTTTAAAATTCTCTCTAGAATTTTCAAAATCCATGGCCACATGTTTACAATTTCACGTCAAAAAATGGCTAAAATTCCAGTTGAAATTTTTTCAAAGTCCCTTAAAAATTTTCCAATTTTTGTCCCAATTCTTCCCATTCCCATTGAAACTTTTCAAATCCCTCTCAAAATTGTTTAAATTCTGTTGAAGCTTTTAAAATTCTCTCTAGAATTTTCAAAATCCATGTCCACATGTTTACAATTTCACGTCAAAAAATGGCTAAAATTCCAGTTGAAATTTTTTCAAAGTCCCTTAAAAATTTTCCAATTTTTGTCCCAATTCTTCCCATTCCCATTGAAACTTTTCAAATCCCTCTCAAAATTGTTGAAATTCTGTTGAGGCTTAATAAAATTCTCTCTAGAATTTTCAAAATCCACTTCAACATGTTCACAATTTCACGTCAAAAAATTGCTAAAATTCCAGTTGAAATTTTTTCAAAGTCCCTTAAAAATTTTCCAATTTTTGTCCCAATTCTTCCCATTCCCATTGAAACTTTTCAAATCCCTCTCAAAATTGTTGAAATTCTCTTGAAGCTTTTGGAATTCTCTCTAGAATTTTCAAAATCCATGTCCACATGTTTACAATTTCACGTCAAAAAATGGCTAAAATTCCAGTTGAAATTTTTTCAAAGTCCCTTAAAAATTTTCCCATTTTTGTCCCAATTCTTCCCATTCCCATTGAAACTTTTCAAATCCCTCTCAAAATTGTTGAAATTCTGTTGAAGCTTTTAAAATTCTCTCTAGAATTTTCAAAATCCATGTCCACATGTTTACAATTTCACATAAAAAAATGGCTAAAATTCCAGTTGAAATTTTTTCAAAGTCCCTTAAAAATTTTCCAATTTTTGTCCCAATTCTTCCCATTCCCATTGAAACTTTTCAAATCCCTCTCAAAATTGTTGAAATTCTCTTGAAGCTTTTAAAATTCTCTCTAGAATTTTCAAAATCCATGGCCACATGTTTACAATTTCACGTCAAAAAATGGCTAAAATTCCAGTTGAAATTTTTTCAAAGTCCCTTAAAAATTTTCCAATTTTTGTCCCAATTCTTCCCATTCCCATTGAAACTTTTCAAATCCCTCTCAAAACTGTTGAAATTCTGTTGAAGCTTTTAAAATTCTCTCTAGAATTTTCAAAATCCACTTCAAAATATTTACAATTTCACGTAACAAAACGGCTAAAATTCCAGTTGAAATTTTTTCAAAGTCCTTTAAAAATTTTCCAATTTTTGTCCCAATTCTTCCCATTCCCATTGAAACTTTTCAAATCCCTCTCAAAATTGTTGAAATTCTGTTGAAGCTTTTAAAATTCTCTCTAGAATTTTCAAAATCCATGGCCACATGTTTACAATTTCACTTAAAAAAATGGCTAAAATTCCAGTTGAAATTTTTTCAAAGTCCCTTAAAAATTTTCCAATTTTTGTCCCAATTCTTCCCATTCCCATTGAAACTTTTCAAATCCCTCTCAAAATTGTTGAAATTCTGTTGAAGCTTTTAAAATTCTCTCTAGAATTTTCAAAATCCATGGCCACATGTTTACAATTTCACGTCAAAAAATGGCTAAAATTCCAGTTGAAATTTTTTCAAAGTCCCTTAAAAATTTTCCAATTTTTGTCCCAATTCTTCCCATTCCCATTGAAACTTTTCAAATCCCTCTCAAAATTGTTGAAATTCTGTTGAAGCTTTTAAAATTCTCTCTAGAATTTTCAAAATCCATGTCCACATGTTTACAATTTCACATCAAAAAATGGCTAAAATTCCAGTTGAAATTTTTTCAAAGTCCCTTAAAAATTTTCCCATTTTTGTCCCAATTCTTCCCATTCCCATTGAAACTTTTCAAATCCCTCTCAAAATTGTTGAAATTCTGTTGAAGCTTTTAAAATTCTCTCTAGAATTTTCAAAATCCATGTCCACATGTTTACAATTTCACATCAAAAAATGGCTAAAATTCCAGTTGAAATTTTTTCAAAGTCCCTTAAAAATTTTCCAATTTTTGTCCCAATTCTTCCCATTCCCATTGAAACTTTTCAAATCCCTCTCAAAATTGATGAAATTCTGTTGAAGCTTTTAAAATTCTCTCTAGAATTTTCAAAATCCATGGCCACATGTTTACAATTTCACGTAAAAAAAATGGCTAAAATTCCAGTTGAAATTTTTTCAAAGTCCCTTAAAAATTTTCCAATTTTTGTCCCAATTCTTCCCATTCCCATTGAAACTTTTCAAATCCCTCTCAAAATTGATGAAATTCTGTTGAAGCTTTTAAAATTCTCTCTAGAATTTTCAAAATCCATGGCCACATGTTTACAATTTCATGTAAAAAAAATGGCTAAAATTCCAGTTGAAATTTTTTCAAAGTCCCTTAAAAATTTTCCAATTTTTGTCCCAATTCTTCCCATTCCCATTGAAACTTTTCAAATCCCTCTCAAAATTGTTGAAATTCTCTTGAAGCTTTTGGAATTCTCTCTAGAATTTTCAAAATCCATGTCCACATGTTTACAATTTCACATAAAAAAATGGCTAAAATTCCAGTTGAAATTTTTTCAAAGTCCCTTAAAAATTTTCCAATTTTTGTCCCAATTCTTCCCATTCCCATTGAAACTTTTCAAATCCCTCTCAAAATTGTTGAAATTCTGTTGAAGCTTTTAAAATTCTCTCTAGAATTTTCAAAATCCATGGCCACATGTTTACAATTTCACGTCAAAAAATTGCTAAAATTCCAGTTGAAATTTTTTCAAAGTCCCTTAAAAATTTTCCAATTTTTGTCCCAATTCTTCCCATTCCCATTGAAACTTTTCAAATCCCTCTCAAAATTGTTGAAATTCTGTTGAAGCTTTTAAAATTCTCTCTAGAATTTTCAAAAATCCATGTCCACATGTTCACAATTTCACGTAAAAAAATTGCTAAAATTCCAGTTGAAATTTTTTCAAAGTCCCTTAAAAATTTTCCAATTTTTGTCCCAATTCTTCCCATTCCCATTGAAACTTTTCAAATCCCTCTCAAAATTGTTGAAATTCTGTTGAAGCTTTTAAAATTCTCTCTAGAATTTTCAAAATCCATGGCCACATGTTTACAATTTCACATCAAAAAATGGCTAAAATTCCAGTTGAAATTTTTTCAAAGTCCCTTAAAAATTTTCCAATTTTTGTCCCAATTCTTCCCATTCCCATTGAAACTTTTCAAATCCCTCTCAAAATTGTTGAAATTCTGTTGAAGCTTTTAAAATTCTCTCTAGAATTTTCAAAATCCATGGCCACATGTTTACAATTTCACATAAAAAAATGGCTAAAATTCCAGTTGAAATTTTTTCAAAGTCCCTTAAAAATTTTCCAATTTTTGTCCCAATTCTTCCCATTCCCATTGAAACTTTTCAAATCCCTCTCAAAATTGTTGAAATTCTGTTGAAGCTTTTAAAATTCTCTCTAGAATTTTCAAAATCCATGGCCACATGTTTACAATTTCACGTCAAAAAATGGCTAAAATTCCAGTTGAAATTTTTTCAAAGTCCCTTAAAAATTTTCCAATTTTTGTCCCAATTCTTCCCATTCCCATTGAAACTTTTCAAATCCCTCTCAAAACTGTTGAAATTCTGTTGAAGCTTTTAAAATTCTCTCTAGAATTTTCAAAATCCACTTCAAAATGTTTACAATTTCACGTAACAAAATGGCTAAAATTCCAGTTGAAATTTTTTCAAAGTCCCTTAAAAATTTTCCAATTTTTGTCCCAATTCTTCCCATTCCCATTGAAACTTTTCAAATCCCTCTCAAAATTGTTGAAATTCTGTTGAAGCTTTTAAAATTCTCTCTAGAATTTTCAAAATCCATGGCCACATGTTTACAATTTCACGTCAAAAAATGGCTAAAATTCCAGTTGAAATTTTTTCAAAGTCCCTTAAAAATTTTCCAATTTTTGTCCCAATTCTTCCCATTCCCATTGAAACTTTTCAAATCCCTCTCAAAATTGTTGAAATTCTCTTGAAGCTTTTAAAATTCTCTCTAGAATTTTCAAAATCCACTTCAACATGTTTACAATTTCACGTCAAAAAATTGCTAAAATTCCAGTTGAAATTTTTTCAAAGTCCCTTAAAAATTTTCCAATTTTTGTCCCAATTCTTCCCATTCCCATTGAAACTTTTCAAATCCCTCTCAAAATTGTTGAAATTCTGTTGAAGCTTTTAAAATTCTCTCTAGAATTTTCAAAAATCCATGTCCACATGTTCACAATTTCACGTAAAAAAATTGCTAAAATTCCAGTTGAAATTTTTTCAAAGTCCCTTAAAAATTTTCCAATTTTTGTCCCAATTCTTCCCATTCCCATTGAAACTTTTCAAATCCCTCTCAAAATTGTTGAAATTCTGTTGAAGCTTTTAAAATTCTCTCTAGAATTTTCAAAATCCATGGCCACATGTTTACAATTTCACATCAAAAAATGGCTAAAATTCCAGTTGAAATTTTTTCAAAGTCCCTTAAAAATTTTCCAATTTTTGTCCCAATTCTTCCCATTCCCATTGAAACTTTTCAAATCCCTCTCAAAATTGTTGAAATTCTGTTGAAGCTTTTAAAATTCTCTCTAGAATTTTCAAAATCCATGGCCACATGTTTACAACTTCACATAAAAAAATGGCTAAAATTCCAGTTGAAATTTTTTCAAAGTCCCTTAAAAATTTTCCAATTTTTGTCCCAATTCTTCCCATTCCCATTGAAACTTTTCAAATCCCTCTCAAAATTGTTGAAATTCTGTTGAAGCTTTTAAAATTCTCTCTAGAATTTTCAAAATCCATGGCCACATGTTTACAATTTCACGTCAAAAAATGGCTAAAATTCCAGTTGAAATTTTTTCAAAGTCCCTTAAAAATTTTCCAATTTTTGTCCCAATTCTTCCCATTCCCATTGAAACTTTTCAAATCCCTCTCAAAACTGTTGAAATTCTGTTGAAGCTTTTAAAATTCTCTCTAGAATTTTCAAAATCCACTTCAAAATGTTTACAATTTCACGTAACAAAATGGCTAAAATTCCAGTTGAAATTTTTTCAAAGTCCCTTAAAAATTTTCCAATTTTTGTCCCAATTCTTCCCATTCCCATTGAAACTTTTCAAATCCCTCTCAAAATTGTTGAAATTCTGTTGAAGCTTTTAAAATTCTCTCTAGAATTTTCAAAATCCATGGCCACATGTTTACAATTTCACGTCAAAAAATGGCTAAAATTCCAGTTGAAATTTTTTCAAAGTCCCTTAAAAATTTTCCAATTTTTGTCCCAATTCTTCCCATTCCCATTGAAACTTTTCAAATCCCTCTCAAAATTGTTGAAATTCTCTTGAAGCTTTTAAAATTCTCTCTAGAATTTTCAAAATCCATGGCCACATGTTTACAATTTCACGTCAAAAAATGGCTAAAATTCCAGTTGAAATTTTTTCAAAGTCCCTTAAAAATTTTCCAATTTTTGTCCCAATTCTTCCCATTCCCATTGAAACTTTTCAAATCCCTCTCAAAATTGTTGAAATTCTCTTGAAGCTTTTAAAATTCTCTCTAGAATTTTCAAAATCCATGGCCACATGTTTACAATTTCACATAAAAAAATGGCTAAAATTCCAGTTGAAATTTTTTCAAAGTCCCTTAAAAATTTTCCAATTTTTGTCCCAATTCTTCCCATTCCCATTGAAACTTTTCAAATCCCTCTCAAAATTGTTGAAATTCTCTTGATGCTTTTAAAATTCTCTCTAGAATTTTCAAAATCCGTGTCCACATGTTTACAATTTCACGTCAAAAAATGGCTAAAATTCCAGTTGAAATTTTTTCAAAGTCCCTTAAAAATTTTCCAATTTTTGTCCCAATTCTTCCCATTCCCATTGAAACTTTTCAAATCCCTCTCAAAATTGTTGAAATTCTCTTGAAGCTTTTAAAATTCTCTCTAGAATTTTCAAAATCCATGTCCACATGTTTACAATTTCACGTCAAAAAATGGCTAAAATTCCAGTTGAAATTTTTTCAAAGTCCCTTAAAAATTTTCCAATTTTTGTCCCAATTCTTCCCATTCCCATTGAAACTTTTCAAATCCCTCTCAAAATTGTTGAAATTCTCTTGAAGCTTTTAAAATTCTCTCTAGAATTTTCAAAATCCACTTCAACATGTTTACAATTTCACGTCAAAAAATGGCTAAAATTCCAGTTGAAATTTTTTCAAAGTCCCTTAAAAATTTTCCAATTTTTGTCCCAATTCTTCCCATTCCCATTGAAACTTTTCAAATCCCTCTCAAAATTGTTGAAATTCTGTTGAAGCTTTTAAAATTCTCTCTAGAATTTTCAAAATCCATTGCCACATGTTTACAATTTCACGTAAAAAATGGCTAAAATTCCAGTTGAAATTTTTTCAAAGTCCCTTAAAAATTTTCCAATTTTTGTCCCAATTCTTCCCATTCCCATTGAAACTTTTCAAATCCCTCTCAAAACTGTTGAAATTCTGTTGAAGCTTTTAAAATTCTCTCTAGAATTTTCAAAATCCACTTCAAAATGTTTACAATTTCACGTAACAAAATGGCTAAAATTCCAGTTGAAATTTTTTCAAAGTCCCTTAAAAATTTTCCAATTTTTGTCCCAATTCTTCCCATTCCCATTGAAACTTTTCAAATCCCTCTCAAAATTGTTGAAATTTTGTTGAAGCTTTTAAAATTCTCTCTAGAATTTTCAAAATCCATGGCCACATGTTTACAATTTCACGTCAAAAAATGGCTAAAATTCCAGTTGAAATTTTTTCAAAGTCCCTTCAAAATTTTCCAATTTTTGTCCCAATTCTTCCCATTCCCATTGAAACTTTTCAAATCCCTCTCAAAATTGTTGAAATTCTGTTGAAGCTTTTAAAATTCTCTCTAGAATTTTCAAAATCCATGGCCACATGTTTACAATTTCACGTCAAAAAATGGCTAAAATTCCAGTTGAAATTTTTTCAAAGTCCCTTAAAAATTTTCCAATTTTTGTCCCAATTCTTCCCATTCTCATTGAAACTTTTCAAATCCCTCTCAAAACTGTTGAAATTCTGTTGAAGCTTTTAAAATTCTCTCTAGAATTTTCAAAATCCATGTCCACATGTTTACAATTTCACATAAAAAAATGGCTAAAATTCCAGTTGAAATTTTTTCAAAGTCCCTTAAAAATTTTCCAATTTCTGTCCCAATTCTTCCCATTCCCATTGAAACTTTTCAAATCCCTCTCAAAATTGTTGAAATTCTCTTGAAGCTTTTAAAATTCTCTCTAGAATTTTCAAAATCCATGGCCACATGTTTACAATTTCACATAAAAAAATGGCTAAAATTCCAGTTGAAATTTTTTCAAAGTCCCTTAAAAATTTTCCAATTTTTGTCCCAATTCTTCCCATTCCCATTGAAACTTTTCAAATCCCTCTCAAAATTGTTGAAATTCTCTTGAAGCTTTTAAAATTCTCTCTAGAATTTTCAAAATCCATGTCCACATGTTTACAATTTCACGTAAAAAAAATGCTAAAATTCCAGTTGGAATTTTTTCAAAGTCCCTTAAAAATTTTCCAATTTTTGTCCCAATTCTTCCCATTCCCATTGAAACTTTTCAAATCCCTCTCAAAATTGTTGAAATTCTCTTGAAGCTTTTAAAATTCTCTCTAGAATTTTCAAAATCCATGGCCACATGTTTACAATTTCACGTCAAAAAATGGCTAAAATTCCAGTCGAAATTTTTTCAAAGTCCCTTAAAAATTTTCCAATTTTTGTCCCAATTCTTCCCATTCCCATTGAAACTTTTCAAATCCCTCTCAAAATTGTTGAAATTCTCTTGAAGCTTTTAAAATTCTCTCTAGAATTTTCAAAATCCATGTCCACATGTTTACAATTTCACGTCAAAAAATGGCTAAAATTCCAGTTGAAATTTTTTCAAAGTCCCTTAAAAATTTTCCAATTTTTGTCCCAATTCTTCCCATTCCCATTGAAACTTTTCAAATCCCTCTCAAAATTGTAGAAATTCTGTTGAAGCTTTTAAAATTCTCTCTAGAATTTTCAAAATCCATGGCCACATGTTTACAATTTCACTTAAAAAAATGGCTAAAATTCCAGTTGAAATTTTTTCAAAGTCCCTTAAAAATTTTCCAATTTTTGTCCCAATTCTTCCCATTCCCATTGAAACTTTTCAAATCCCTCTCAAAATTGTTGAAATTCTCTTGAAGCTTTTAAAATTCTCTCTAGAATTTTCAAAATCCATGGCCACATGTTTACAATTTCACATAAAAAAATGGCTAAAATTCCAGTTGAAATTTTTTCAAAGTCCCTTAAAAATTTTCCAATTTTTGTCCCAATTCTTCCCATTCCCATTGAAACTTTTCAAATCCCTCTCAAAATTGTTGAAATTTTGTTGAAGCTTTTAAAATTCTCTCTAGAATTTTCAGAATCCATGGCCACATGTTTACAATTTCACATCAAAAAATGGCTAAAATTCCAGTTGAAATTTTTTCAAAGTCCCTTAAAAATTTTCCAATTTTTGTCCCAATTCTTCCCATTCCCATTGAAACTTTTCAAATCCCTCTCAAAATTGTTGAAATTCTGTTGAAGCTTTTAAAATTCTCTCTAGAATTTTCAAAATCCATGTCCACATGTTTACAATTTCACATAAAAAAATGGCTAAAATTCCAGTTGAAATTTTTTCAAAGTCCCTTAAAAATTTTCCAATTTCTGTCCCAATTCTTCCCATTCCCATTGAAACTTTTCAAATCCCTCTCAAAATTGTTGAAATTCTCTTGAAGCTTTTAAAATTCTCTCTAGAATTTTCAAAATCCACTTCAACATGTTTACAATTTCACATAAAAAAATGGCTAAAATTCCAGTTGAAATTTTTTCAAAGTCCCTTAAAAATTTTCCAATTTTTGTCCCAATTCTTCCCATTCCCATTGAAACTTTTCAAATCCCTCTCAAAATTGTTGAAATTCTGTTGAGGCTTAATAAAATTCTCTCTAGAATTTTCAAAATCCACTTCAACATGTTCACAATTTCACGTCAAAAAATTGCTAAAATTCCAGTTGAAATTTTTTCAAAGTCCCTTAAAAATTTTCCAATTTTTGTCCCAATTCTTCCCATTCCCATTGAAACTTTTCAAATCCCTCTCAAAATTGTTGAAATTCTGTTGAAGCTTTTAAAATTCTCTCTAGAATTTTCAAAATCCATGTCCACATGTTTACAATTTCACATAAAAAAATGGCTAAAATTCCAGTTGAAATTTTTTCAAAGTCCCTTAAAAATTTTCCAATTTTTGTCCCAATTCTTCCCATTCCCATTGAAACTTTTCAAATCCCTCTCAAAATTGTTGAAATTCTGTTGAAGCTTTTAAAATTCTCTCTAGAATTTTCAAAATCCATGGCCACATGTTTACAATTTCACGTAAAAAAATTGCTAAAATTCCAGTCGAAATTTTTTCAAAGTCCCTTAAAAATTTTCCAATTTTTGTCCCAATTCTTCCCATTCCCATTGAAACTTTTCAAATCCCTCTCAAAATTGTTGAAATTCTCTTGAAGCTTTTAAAATTCTCTCTAGAATTTTCAAAATCCATGTCCACATGTTTACAATTTCACGTAACAAAATGGCTAAAATTCCAGTTGAAATTTTTTCAAAGTCCCTTAAAAATTTTCCAATTTTTGTCCCAATTCTTCCCATTCCCATTGAAACTTTTCAAATCCCTCTCAAAATTGTTGAAATTCTCTTGAAGCTTTTAAAATTCTCTCTAGAATTTTCAAAATCCACTTCAAAATGTTTACAATTTCACGTAACAAAATGGCTAAAATTCCAGTTGAAATTTTTTCAAAGTCCCTTAAAAATTTTCCAATTTTTGTCCCAATTCTTCCCATTCCCATTGAAACTTTTCAAATCCCTCTCAAAATTGTTGAAATTCTGTTGAAGCTTTTAAAATTCTCTCTAGAATTTTCAAAATCCATGGCCACATGTTTACAATTTCACGTCAAAAAATGGCTAAAATTCCAGTTGAAATTTTTTCAAAGTCCCTTAAAAATTTTCCAATTTTTGTCCCAATTCTTCCCATTCCCATTGAAACTTTTCAAATCCCTCTCAAAATTGTTGAAATTCTCTTGAAGCTTTTAAAATTCTCTCTAGAATTTTCAAAATCCATGTCCACATGTTTACAATTTCACGTCAAAAAATGGCTAAAATTCCAGTTGAAATTTTTTCAAAGTCCCTTAAAAATTTTCCAATTTTTGTCCCAATTCTTCCCATTCCCATTGAAACTTTTCAAATCCCTCTCAAAATTGTTGAAATTCTGTTGAAGCTTTTAAAATTCTCTCTAGAATTTTCAAAATCCATGGCCACATGTTTACAATTTCACGTCAAAAAATGGCTAAAATTCCAGTTGAAATTTTTTCAAAGTCCCTTAAAAATTTTCCAATTTCTGTCCCAATTCTTCCCATTCCCATTGAAACTTTTCAAATCCCTCTCAAAATTGTTGAAATTCTGTTGAAGCTTTTAAAATTCTCTCTAGAATTTTCAAAAATCCATGTCCACATGTTCACAATTTCACGTAAAAAAATGGCTAAAATTCCAGTTAAGATTTTTTCAAAGTCCCTTAAAAATTTTCCAATTTTTGTCCCAATTCTTCCCATTCCCATTGAAACTTTTCAAATCCCTCTCAAAATTGTTGAAATTCTCTTGAAGCTTTTGGAATTCTCTCTAGAATTTTCAAAATCCATGTCCACATGTTTACAATTTCACATAAAAAAATGGCTAAAATTCCAGTTGAAATTTTTTCAAAGTCCCTTAAAAATTTTCCAATTTTTGTCCCAATTCTTCCCATTCCCATTGAAACTTTTCAAATCCCTCTCAAAATTGTTGAAATTCTCTTGAAGCTTTTAAAATTCTCTCTAGAATTTTCAAAATCCATGGCCACATGTTTACAATTTCACGTAAAAAAATTGCTAAAATTCCAGTTGAAATTTTTTCAAAGTCCCTTAAAAATTTTCCAATTTTTGTCCCAATTCTTCCCATTCCCATTGAAACTTTTCAAATCCCTCTCAAAATTGTTGAAATTCTGTTGAAGCTTTTAAAATTCTCTCTAGAATTTTCAAAATCCACTTCAAAATGTTTACAATTTCACGTAACAAAATGGCTAAAATTCCAGTTGAAATTTTTTCAAAGTCCCTTAAAAATTTTCCAATTTTGTCCCAATTCTTCCCATTCCCATTGAAACTTTTCAAATCCCTCTCAAAATTGTTGAAATTCTCTTGAAGCTTTTAAAATTCTCTCTAGAATTTTCAAAATCCATGGCCACATGTTTACAATTTCACATAAAAAAATGGCTAAAATTCCAGTTGAAATTTTTTCAAAGTCCCTTAAAAATTTTCCAATTTTTGTCCCAATTCTTCCCATTCCCATTGAAACTTTTCAAATCCCTCTCAAAATTGTTGAAATTCTCTTGAAGCTTTTAAAATTCTCTCTAGAATTTTCAAAATCCATGTCCACATGTTTACAATTTCACATAAAAAAATGGCTAAAATTCCAGTTGAAATTTTTTCAAAGTCCCTTAAAAATTTTCCAATTTCTGTCCCAATTCTTCCCATTCCCATTGAAACTTTTCAAATCCCTCTCAAAATTGTTGAAATTCTGTTGAAGCTTTTAAAATTCTCTCTAGAATTTTCAAAAATCCATGTCCACATGTTCACAATTTCACGTAAAAAAATGGCTAAAATTCCAGTTAAGATTTTTTCAAAGTCCCTTAAAAATTTTCCAATTTTTGTCCCAATTCTTCCCATTCCCATTGAAACTTTTCAAATCCCTCTCAAAATTGTTGAAATTCTCTTGAAGCTTTTGGAATTCTCTCTAGAATTTTCAAAATCCATGTCCACATGTTTACAATTTCACATAAAAAAATGGCTAAAATTCCAGTTGAAATTTTTTCAAAGTCCCTTAAAAATTTTCCAATTTTTGTCCCAATTCTTCCCATTCCCATTGAAACTTTTCAAATCCCTCTCAAAATTGTTGAAATTCTCTTGAAGCTTTTAAATTCTCTCTAGAATTTTCAAAATCCATGGCCACATGTTTACAATTTCACGTAAAAAAATTGCTAAAATTCCAGTTGAAATTTTTTCAAAGTCCCTTAAAATTTTCCAATTTTTGTCCCAATTCTTCCCATTCCCATTGAAACTTTTCAAATCCCTCTCAAAACTGTTGAAATTCTGTTGAAGCTTTTAAAATTCTCTCTAGAATTTTCAAAATCCACTTCAAAATGTTTACAATTTCACGTAACAAAATGGCTAAAATTCCAGTTGAAATTTTTTCAAAGTCCCTTAAAAATTTTCCAATTTTTGTCCCAATTCTTCCCATTCCCATTGAAACTTTTCAAATCCCTCTCAAAATTGTTGAAATTCTCTTGAAGCTTTTAAAATTCTCTCTAGAATTTTCAAAATCCATGTCCACATGTTTACAATTTCACATAAAAAAATGGCTAAAATTCCAGTTGAAATTTTTTCAAAGTCCCTTAAAAATTTTCCAATTTTTGTCCCAATTCTTCCCATTCCCATTGAAACTTTTCAAATCCCTCTCAAAATTGTTGAAATTCTGTTGAAGCTTTTAAAATTCTCTCTAGAATTTTCAAAATCCATGTCCACATGTTTACAATTTCACGTCAAAAAATGGCTAAAATTCCCGTTGAAATTTTTTCAAAGTCCCTTAAAAATTTTCCAATTTTTGTCCCAATTCTTCCCATTCCCATTGAAACTTTTCAAATCCCTCTCAAAATTGTTGAAATTCTGTTGAAGCTTTTAAAATTCTCTCTAGAATTTTCAAAATCCATGGCCACATGTTTACAATTTCACATAAAAAAATGGCTAAAATTCCAGTTGAAATTTTTTCAAAGTCCCTTAAAAATTTTCCAATTTTTGTCCCAATTCTTCCCATTCCCATTGAAACTTTTCAAATCCCTCTCAAAATTGTTGAAATTCTGTTGAAGCTTTTAAAATTCTCTCTAGAATTTTCAAAATCCATGGCCACATGTTTACAATTTCACATAAAAAAATGGCTAAAATTCCAGTTGAAATTTTTTCAAAGTCCCTTAAAAATTTTCCAATTTTTGTCCCAATTCTTCCCATTCCCATTGAAACTTTTCAAATCCCTCTCAAAATTGTTGAAATTCTCTTGAAGCTTTTAAAATTCTCTCTAGAATTTTCAAAATCCACTTCAAAATGTTTACAATTTCACGTAACAAAATGGCTAAAATTCCAGTTGAAATTTTTTCAAAGTCCCTTAAAAATTTTCCAATTTTTGTCCCAATTCTTCCCATTCCCATTGAAACTTTCAAATCCCTCTCAAAATTGTTGAAATTCTGTTGAAGCTTTTAAAATTCTCTCTAGAATTTTCAAAATCCATGGCCACATGTTTACAATTTCACGTCAAAAAATGGCTAAAATTCCAGTTGAAATTTTTTCAAAGTCCCTTAAAAATTTTCCAATTTTTGTCCCAATTCTTCCCATTCCCATTGAAACTTTTCAAATCCCTCTCAAAATTGTTGAAATTCTCTTGAAGCTTTTAAAATTCTCTCTAGAATTTTCAAAATCCATGTCCACATGTTTACAATTTCACGTCAAAAAATGGCTAAAATTCCAGTTGAAATTTTTTCAAAGTCCCTTAAAAATTTTCCAATTTTTGTCCCAATTCTTCCCATTCCCATTGAAACTTTTCAAATCCCTCTCAAAATTGTTGAAATTCTGTTGAAGCTTTTAAAATTCTCTCTAGAATTTTCAAAATCCATGGCCACATGTTTACAATTTCACGTCAAAAAATGGCTAAAATTCCCATTGAAATTTTTTCAAAGTCCCTTAAAAATTTTCCAATTTTTGTCCCAATTCTTCCCATTCCCATTGAAACTTTTCAAATCCCTCTCAAAATTGTTGAAATTCTGTTGAAGCTTTTAAAATTCTCTCTAGAATTTTCAAAATCCATGGCCACATGTTTACAATTTCACATAAAAAAATGGCTAAAATTCCAGTTGAAATTTTTTCAAAGTCCCTTAAAAATTTTCCAATTTTTGTCCCAATTCTTCCCATTCCCATTGAAACTTTTCAAATCCCTCTCAAAATTGTTGAAATTCTCTTGAAGCTTTTAAAATTCTCTCTAGAATTTTCAAAATCCATGTCCACATGTTTACAATTTCACGTCAAAAAATGGCTAAAATTCCCATTGAAATTTTTTCAAAGTCCCTTAAAAATTTTCCAATTTTTGTCCCAATTCTTCCCATTCCCATTGAAACTTTTCAAATCCCTCTCAAAATTGTTGAAATTCTGTTGAAGCTTTTAAAATTCTCTCTAGAATTTTCAAAATCCATGGCCACATGTTTACAATTTCACATAAAAAAATGGCTAAAATTCCAGTTGAAATTTTTTCAAAGTCCCTTAAAAATTTTCCAATTTTTGTCCCAATTCTTCCCATTCCCATTGAAACTTTTCAAATCCCTCTCAAAATTGTTGAAATTCTCTTGAAGCTTTTGGAATTCTCTCTAGAATTTTCAAAATCCATGTCCACATGTTTACAATTTCACGTCAAAAAATGGCTAAAATTCCAGTTGAAATTTTTTTCAAAGTCCCTTAAAAATTTTCCAATTTTTGTCCCAATTCTTCCCATTCCCATTGAAACTTTTCAAATCCCTCTCAAAATTGTTGAAATTCTGTTGAAGCTTTTAAAATTCTCTCTAGAATTTTCAAAATCCATGGCCACATGTTTACAATTTCACGTCAAAAAATGGCTAAAATTCCAGTTGAAATTTTTTCAAAGTCCCTTAAAAATTTTCCAATTTTTGTCCCAATTCTTCCCATTCCCATTGAAACTTTTCAAATCCCTCTCAAAACTGTTGAAATTCTGTTGAAGCTTTTAAAATTCTCTCTAGAATTTTCAAAATCCACTTCAAAATGTTTACAATTTCACGTCAAAAAATGGCTAAAATTCCAGTTGAAATTTTTTCAAAGTCCCTTAAAAATTTTCCAATTTTTGTCCCAATTCTTCCCATTCCCATTGAAACTTTCAAATCCCTCTCAAAATTGTTGAAATTCTGTTGAAGCTTTTAAAATTCTCTCTAGAATTTTCAAAATCCATGGCCACATGTTTACAATTTCACGTCAAAAAATTGCTAAAATTCCAGTTGAAATTTTTTCAAAGTCCCTTAAAAATTTTCCAATTTTTGTCCCAATTCTTCCCATTCCCATTGAAACTTTTCAAATCCCTCTCAAAATTGTTGAAATTCTCTTGAAGCTTTTAAAATTCTCTCTAGAATTTTCAAAATCCATGTCCACATGTTTACAATTTCACGTCAAAAAATGGCTAAAATTCCAGTTGAAATTTTTTCAAAGTCCCTTAAAAATTTTCCAATTTTTGTCCCAATTCTTCCCATTCCCATTGAAACTTTTCAAATCCCTCTCAAAATTGTTGAAATTCTCTTGAAGCTTTTAAAATTCTCTCTAGAATTTTCAAAATCCATGGCCACATGTTTACAATTTCACGTAACAAAATGGCTAAAATTCCAGTTGAAATTTTTTCAAAGTCCCTTAAAAATTTTCCAATTTTTGTCCCAATTCTTCCCATTCCCATTGAAACTTTTCAAATCCCTCTCAAAATTGTAGAAATTCTGTTGAAGCTTTTAAAATTCTCTCTAGAATTTTCAAAATCCGTGTCCACATGTTTACAATTTCACTAAAAAAATGGCTAAAATTCCAGTTGAAATTTTTTCAAAGTCCCTTAAAAATTTTCCAATTTTTGTCCCAATTCTTCCCATTCCCATTGAAACTTTTCAAATCCCTCTCAACACTGTTGAAATTCTGTTGAAGCTTTTAAAATTCTCTCTAGAATTTTCAAAATCCATGTCCACATGTTTACAATTTCACTAAAAAAAATGGCTAAAATTCCAGTTGAAATTTTTTCAAAGTCCCTTAAAAATTTTCCAATTTTTGTCCCAATTCTTCCCATTCCCATTGAAACTTTTCAAATCCCTCTCAAAATTGTTGAAATTCTGTTGAAGCTTTTAAAATTCTCTCTAGAATTTTCAAAATCCGTGTCCACATGTTTACAATTTCACTAAAAAAAATGGCTAAAATTCCAGTTGAAATTTTTTCAAAGTCCCTTAAAAATTTTCCAATTTTTGTCCCAATTCTTCCCATTCCCATTGAAACTTTTCAAATCCCTCTCAAAATTGTTGAAATTCTGTTGAAGCTTTTAAAATTCTCTCTAGAATTTTCAAAATCCATGGCCACATGTTTACAATTTCACGTCAAAAAATGGCTAAAATTCCAGTTGAAATTTTTTCAAAGTCCCTTAAAAATTTTCCAATTTTTGTCCCAATTCTTCCCATTCCCATTGAAACTTTTCAAATCCCTCTCAAAATTGTTGAAATTCTCTTAAAGCTTTTAAAATTCTCTCTAGAATTTTCAAAATCCATGTCCACATGTTTACAATTTCACGTCAAAAAATGGCTAAAATTCCAGTTGAAATTTTTTCAACGTCCCTTAAAAATTTTCCAATTTTTGTCCCAATTCTTCCCATTCCCATTGAAACTTTTCAAATCCCTCTCAAAATTGTTGAAATTCTGTTGAAGCTTTTAAAATTCTCTCTAGAATTTTCAAAATCCATGGCCACATGTTTACAATTTCACGTCAAAAAATGGCTAAAATTCCAGTTGAAATTTTTTCAAAGTCCCTTAAAAATTTTCCAATTTTTGTCCCAATTCTTCCCATTCCCATTGAAACTTTTCAAATCCCTCTCAAAATTGTAGAAATTCTGTTGAAGCTTTTAAAATTCTCTCTAGAATTTTCAAAATCCATGTCCACATGTTTACAATTTCACGTCAAAAAATGGCTAAAATTCCAGTTGAAATTTTTTCAAAGTCCCTTAAAAATTTTCCAATTTTTGTCCCAATTCTTCCCATTCCCATTGAAACTTTTCAAATCCCTCTCAAAATTGTTGAAATTCTGTTGAAGCTTTTAAAATTCTCTCTAGAATTTTCAAAATCCATGGCCACATGTTTACAATTTCACATTAAAAAATGGCTAAAATTCCAGTTGAAATTTTTTCAAAGTCCCTTAAAAATTTTCCAATTTTTGTCCCAATTCTTCCCATTCCCATTGAAACTTTTCAAATCCCTCTCAAAATTGTTGAAATTCTCTTGAAGCTTTTAAAATTCTCTCTAGAATTTTCAAAATCCATGGCCACATGTTTACAATTTCACGTAAAAAATTGCTAAAATTCCAGTCGAAATTTTTTCAAAGTCCCTTAAAAATTTTCCAATTTTTGTCCCAATTCTTCCCATTCCCATTGAAACTTTTCAAATCCCTCTCAAAATTGTTGAAATTCTCTTGAAGCTTTTAAAATTCTCTCTAGAATTTTCAAAATCCATGTCCACATGTTTACAATTTCACGTAACAAAATGGCTAAAATTCCAGTTGAAATTTTTTCAAAGTCCCTTAAAAATTTTCCAATTTTTGTCCCAATTCTTCCCATTCCCATTGAAACTTTTCAAATCCCTCTCAAAATTGTTGAAATTCTCTTGAAGCTTTTAAAATTCTCTCTAGAATTTTCAAAATCCGTGTCCACATGTTTACAATTTCACATAAAAAAATGGCTAAAATTCCAGTTGAAATTTTTTCAAAGTCCCTTAAAAATTTTCCAATTTTTGTCCCAATTCTTCCCATTCCCATTGAAACTTTTCAAATCCCTCTCAAAATTGTTGAAATTCTGTTGAAGCTTTTAAAATTCTCTCTAGAATTTTCAAAATCCATGGCCACATGTTTACAATTTCACTTAAAAAAATGGCTAAAATTCCAGTTGAAATTTTTTCAAAGTCCCTTAAAAATTTTCCAATTTTTGTCCCAATTCTTCCCATTCCCATTGAAACTTTTCAAATCCCTCTCAAAATTGTTGAAATTCTCTTAAAGCTTTTAAAATTCTCTCTAGAATTTTCAAAATCCATGTCCACATGTTTACAATTTCACGTCAAAAAATGGCTAAAATTCCAGTTGAAATTTTTTCAAAGTCCCTTAAAAATTTTCCAATTTTTGTCCCAATTCTTCCCATTCCCATTGAAACTTTTCAAATCCCTCTCAAAATTGTTGAAATTCTGTTGAAGCTTTTAAAATTCTCTCTAGAATTTTCAAAATCCATGGCCACATGTTTACAATTTCACGTCAAAAAATGGCTAAAATTCCAGTTGAAATTTTTTCAAAGTCCCTTAAAAATTTTCCAATTTTTGTCCCAATTCTTCCCATTCCCATTGAAACTTTTCAAATCCCTCTCAAAATTGTTGAAATTCTCTTGAAGGTTTTAAAATTCTCTCTAGAATTTTCAAAATCCATGTCCACATGTTTACAATTTCACATCAAAAAATGGCTAAAATTCCAGTTGAAATTTTTTCAAAGTCCCTTAAAAATTTTCCAATTTTTGTCCCAATTCTTCCCATTCCCATTGAAACTTTTCAAATCCCTCTCAAAATTGTGAAATTCTGTTAAAGCTTTTAAAATTCTCTCTAGAATTTTCAAAATCCATGGCCACATGTTTACAATTTCACATAAAAAAATGGCTAAAATTCCAGTTGAAATTTTTTCAAAGTCCCTTAAAAATTTTCCAATTTTTGTCCCAATTCTTCCCATTCCCATTGAAACTTTTCAAATCCCTCTCAAAATTGTTGAAATTCTGTTGAAGCTTTTAAAATTCTCTCTAGAATTTTCAAAATCCATGGCCACATGTTTACAATTTCACATAAAAAAATGGCTAAAATTCCAGTTGAAATTTTTTCAAAGTCCCTTAAAAATTTTCCAATTTTTGTCCCAATTCTTCCCATTCCCATTGAAACTTTTCAAATCCCTCTCAAAATTGTTGAAATTCTCTTGAAGCTTTTAAAATTCTCTCTAGAATTTTCAAAATCCACTTCAACATGTTTACAATTTCACGTCAAAAAATTGCTAAAATTCCAGTTGAAATTTTTTCTAAGTCCCTTAAAAATTTTCCAATTTTTGTCCCAATTCTTCCCATTCCCATTGAAACTTTTCAAATCCCTCTCAAAATTGTTGAAATTCTGTTGAAGCTTTTAAAATTCTCTCTAGAATTTTCAAAATCCATGGCCACATGTTTACAATTTCACATAAAAAAATGGCTAAAATTCCAGTTGAAATTTTTTCAAAGTCCCTTAAAAATTTTCCAATTTTTGTCCCAATTCTTCCCATTCCCATTGAAACTTTTCAAATCCCTCTCAAAATTGTTGAAATTCTATTGAAGCTTTTAAAATTCTCTCTAGAATTTTCAAAATCCATGGCCACATGTTTACAATTTCACGTCAAAAAAATGCTAAAATTCCAGTTGAAATTTTTTCAAAGTCCCTTAAAAATTTTCCAATTTTTGTCCCAATTCTTCCCATTCCCATTGAAACTTTTCAAATCCCTCTCCAAATTGTTGAAATTCTCTTGAAGCTTTTAAAATTCTCTCTAGAATTTTCAAAATCCATGTCCACATGTTTACAATTTCACGTCAAAAAATTGCTAAAATTCCAGTTGAAATTTTTTCAAAGTCCCTTAAAAATTTTCCAATTTTTGTCCCAATTCTTCCCATTCCCATTGAAACTTTTCAAATCCCTCTCAAAATTGTTGAAATTCTGTTGAAGCTTTTAAAATTCTCTCTAGAATTTTCAAAATCCATGGCCACATGTTTACAATTTCACGTCAAAAAATGGCTAAAATTCCAGTTGAAATTTTATCAAAGTCCCTTAAAAATTTTCCAATTTTTGTCCCAATTCTTCCCATTCCCATTGAAACTTTTCAAATCCCTCTCAAAATTGTAGAAATTCTGTTGAAGCTTTTAAAATTCTCTCTAGAATTTTCAAAATCCATGGCCACATGTTTACAATTTCACGTCAAAAAATGGCTAAAATTCCAGTTGAAATTTTTTCAAAGTCCCTTAAAAATTTTCCAATTTTTGTCCCAATTCTTCCCATTCCCATTGAAACTTTTCAAATCCCTCTCAAAATTGTTGAAATTCTCTTGAAGCTTTTAAAATTCTCTCTAGAATTTTCAAAATCCATGTCCACATGTTTACAATTTCACATAAAAAAATGGCTAAAATTCCAGTTGAAATTTTTTCAAAGTCCCTTAAAAATTTTCCAATTTTTGTCCCAATTCTTCCCATTCCCATTGAAACTTTTCAAATCCCTCTCAAAATTGTTGAAATTCTCTTGAAGCTTTTAAAATTCTCTCTAGAATTTCAAAATCCACTTCAACATGTTTACAATTTCACGTCAAAAAATTGCTAAAATTCCAGTTGAAATTTTTTCAAAGTCCCTTAAAATTTTCCAATTTTTGTCCCAATTCTTCCCATTCCCATTGAAACTTTTCAAATCCCTCTCAAAATTGTTGAAATTCTGTTGAAGCTTTTAAAATTCTCTCTAGAATTTTCTTCAAAATCCATGGCCACATGTTTACAATTTCACGTCAAAAAAATGCTAAAATTCCAGTTGAAATTTTTTCAAAGTCCCTTAAAAATTTTCCAATTTTTGTCCCAATTCTTCCCATTCCCATTGAAACTTTTCAAATCCCTCTCAAAATTGTTGAAATTCTCTTGAAGCTTTTAAAATTCTCTCTAGAATTTTCAAAATCCATGGCCACATGTTTACAATTTCACGTCAAAAAATTGCTAAAATTCCAGTTGAAATTTTTTTCAAAGTCCCTTAAAAATTTTCCAATTTTTGTCCCAATTCTTCCCATTCCCATTGAAACTTTTCAAATCCCTCTCAAAATTGTTGAAATTCTGTTGAAGCTTTTAAAATTCTCTCTAGAATTTTCAAAATCCATGGCCACATGTTTACAATTTCACGTCAAAAAATGGCTAAAATTCCAGTTGAAATTTTTTCAAAGTCCCTTAAAAATTTTCCAATTTCTGTCCCAATTCTTCCCATTCCCATTGAAACTTTTCAAATCCCTCTCAAAATTGTTGAAATTCTCTTGAAGCTTTTAAAATTCTCTCTAGAATTTTCAAAATCCATGTCCACATGTTTACAATTTCACATAAAAAAATGGCTAAAATTCCAGTTGAAATTTTTTCAAAGTCCCTTAAAAATTTTCCAATTTTTGTCCCAATTCTTCCCATTCCCATTGAAACTTTTCAAATCCCTCTCAAAATTGTTGAAATTCTCTTGAAGCTTTTAAAATTCTCTCTAGAATTTTCAAAATCCACTTCAACATGTTTACAATTTCACGTAAAAAAATGGCTAAAATTCCAGTTGAAATTTTTTCAAAGTCCCTTAAAAATTTTCCAATTTTTGTCCCAGTTCTTCCCATTCCCATTGAAACTTTTCAAATCCCTCTCAAAATTGTTGAAATTCTGTTGAAGCTTTTAAAATTCTCTCTAGAATTTTCAAAATCCATGGCCACATGTTTACAATTTCACATCAAAAAATGGCTAAAATTCCAGTTGAAATTTTTTCAAAGTCCCTTAAAAATTTTCCAATTTTTGTCCCAATTCTTCCCATTCCCATTGAAACTTTTCAAATCCCTCTCAAAATTGTTGAAATTCTCTTGAAGCTTTTAAAATTCTCTCTAGAATTTTCAAAATCCATGTCCACATGTTTACAATTTCATGTCAAAAAATGGCTAAAATTCCAGTTGAAATTTTTTCAAAGTCCCTTAAAAATTTTCCAATTTTTGTCCCAATTCTTCCCATTCCCATTGAAACTTTTCAAATCCCTCTCAAAATTGTTGAAATTCTGTTGAAGCTTTTAAAATTCTCTCTAGAATTTTCAAAATCCATGTCCACATGTTTACAATTTCACGTCAAAAAATTGCTAAAATTCCAGTTGAAATTTTTTCAAAGTCCCTTAAAAATTTTTCAATTTTTGTCCCAATTCTTCCCATTCCCATTGAAACTTTTCAAATCCCTCTCAAAATTGTTGAAATTTTGTTAAAGCTTTTAAAATTCTCTCTAGAATTTTCAAAATCCATGTCCACATGTTTACAATTTCACGTAAAAAAAATGGCTAAAATTCCAGTTGAAATTTTTTCAAAGTCCCTTAAAAATTTTCCAATTTTTGTCCCAATTCTTCCCATTCCCATTGAAACTTTTCAAATCCCTCTCAAAATTGTTGAAATTCTGTTGAAGCTTTTAAAATTCTCTCTAGAATTTTCAAAATCCATGGCCACATGTTTACAATTTCACGTAAAAAAAATGCTAAAATTCCAGTTGAAATTTTTTCAAAGTCCCTTAAAAATTTTCCAATTTTTGTCCCAATTCTTCCCATTCCCATTGAAACTTTTCAAATCCCTCTCAAAATTGTAGAAATTCTGTTGAAGCTTTTAAAATTCTCTCTAGAATTTTCAAAATCCATGGCCACATGTTTACAATTTCACGTCAAAAAATGGCTAAAATTCCAGTTGAAATTTTTTCAAAGTCCCTTAAAAATTTTCCAATTTTTGTCCCCAATTCTTCCCATTCCCATTGAAACTTTTCAAATCCCTCTCAAAATTGTTGAAATTCTCTTGAAGCTTTTAAAATTCTCTCTAGAATTTTCAAAATCCATGTCCCACATGTTTACAATTTCACATAAAAAAATGGCTAAAATTCCAGTTGAAATTTTTTCAAAGTCCCTTAAAAATTTTCCAATTTTTGTCCCAATTCTTCCCATTCCCATTGAAACTTTTCAAATCCCTCTCAAAATTGTTGAAATTCTCTTGAAGCTTTTAAAATTCTCTCTAGAATTTTCAAAATCCACTTCAACATGTTTACAATTTCACGTCAAAAAATTGCTAAAATTCCAGTTGAAATTTTTTCAAAGTCCCTTAAAAATTTTCCAATTTTTGTCCCAATTCTTCCCATTCCCATTGAAACTTTTCAAATCCCTCTCAAAATTGTTGAAATTCTGTTGAAGCTTTTAAAATTCTCTCTAGAATTTTCAAAATCCATGGCCACATGTTTACAATTTCACGTCAAAAAAATGCTAAAATTCCAGTTGAAATTTTTTCAAAGTCCCTTAAAAATTTTCCAATTTTTGTCCCAATTCTTCCCATTCCCATTGAAACTTTTCAAATCCCTCTCAAAATTGTTGAAATTCTCTTGAAGCTTTTAAAATTCTCTCTAGAATTTTCAAAATCCATGGCCACATGTTTACAATTTCACGTCAAAAAATTGCTAAAATTCCAGTTGAAATTTTTTCAAAGTCCCTTAAAAATTTTCCAATTTTTGTCCCAATTCTTCCCATTCCCATTGAAACTTTTCAAATCCCTCTCAAAATTGTTGAAATTCTGTTGAAGCTTTTAAAATTCTCTCTAGAATTTTCAAAATCCATGGCCACATGTTTACAATTTCACGTCAAAAAATGGCTAAAATTCCAGTTGAAATTTTTTCAAAGTCCCTTAAAAATTTTCCAATTTCTGTCCCAATTCTTCCCATTCCCATTGAAACTTTTCAAATCCCTCTCAAAATTGTTGAAATTCTCTTGAAGCTTTTAAAATTCTCTCTAGAATTTTCAAAATCCATGTCCACATGTTTACAATTTCACATAAAAAAATGGCTAAAATTCCAGTTGAAATTTTTTCAAAGTCCCTTAAAAATTTTCCAATTTTTGTCCCAATTCTTCCCATTCCCATTGAAACTTTTCAAATCCCTCTCAAAATTGTTGAAATTCTCTTGAAGCTTTTAAAATTCTCTCTAGAATTTTCAAAATCCACTTCAACATGTTTACAATATCACGTAAAAAAATGGCTAAAATTCCAGTTGAAATTTTTTCAAAGTCCCTTAAAAATTTTCCAATTTTTGTCCCAGTTCTTCCCATTCCCATTGAAACTTTTCAAATCCCTCTCAAAATTGTTGAAATTCTGTTGAAGCTTTTAAAATTCTCTCTAGAATTTTCAAAATCCATGGCCACATGTTTACAATTTCACATCAAAAAATGGCTAAAATTCCAGTTGAAATTTTTTCAAAGTCCCTTAAAAATTTTCCAATTTTTGTCCCAATTCTTCCCATTCCCATTGAAACTTTTCAAATCCCTCTCAAAATTGTTGAAATTCTCTTGAAGCTTTTAAAATTCTCTCTAGAATTTTCAAAATCCATGTCCACATGTTTACAATTTCATGTCAAAAAATGGCTAAAATTCCAGTTGAAATTTTTTCAAAGTCCCTTAAAAATTTTCCAATTTTTGTCCCAATTCTTCCCATTCCCATTGAAACTTTTCAAATCCCTCTCAAAATTGTTGAAATTCTGTTGAAGCTTTTAAAATTCTCTCTAGAATTTTCAAAATCCATGTCCACATGTTTACAATTTCACGTCAAAAAATTGCTAAAATTCCAGTTGAAATTTTTTCAAAGTCCCTTAAAAATTTTTCAATTTTTGTCCCAATTCTTCCCATTCCCATTGAAACTTTTCAATCCCTCTCAAAATTGTTGAAATTTTGTTAAAGCTTTTAAAATTCTCTCTAGAATTTTCAAAATCCATGTCCACATGTTTACAATTTCACGTAAAAAAAATGGCTAAAATTCCAGTTGAAATTTTTTCAAAGTCCCTTAAAAATTTTCCAATTTTTGTCCCAATTCTTCCCATTCCCATTGAAACTTTTCAAATCCCTCTCAAAATTGTTGAAATTCTGTTGAAGCTTTTAAAATTCTCTCTAGAATTTTCAAAATCCATGGCCACATGTTTACAATTTCACGTCAAAAAATGGCTAAAATTCCAGTTGAAATTTTTTCAAAGTCCCTTAAAAATTTTCCAATTTTTGTCCCAATTCTTCCCATTCCCATTGAAACTTTTCAAATCCCTCTCAAAATTGTTGAAATTCTGTTGAAGCTTTTAAAATTCTCTCTAGAATTTTCAAAATCCATGGCCACATGTTTACAATTTCACGTAAAAAAAATGCTAAAATTCCAGTTGAAATTTTTTCAAAGTCCCTTAAAAATTTTCCAATTTTTGTCCCAATTCTTCCCATTCCCATTGAAACTTTTCAAATCCCTCTCAAAATTGTTGAAATTCTGTTGAAGCTTTTAAAATTCTCTCTAGAATTTTCAAAATCCATGACCACAGGTTTACAATTTCACGTCAAAAAATGGCTAAAATTCCAGTTGAAATTTTTTCAAAGTCCCTTAAAAATTTTCCAATTTTTGTCCCAATTCTTCCCATTCCCATTGAAACTTTTCAAATCCCTCTCAAAATTGTTGAAATTCTCTTGAAGCTTTTAAAATTCTCTCTAGAATTTTCAAAATCCATGTCCACATGTTTACAATTTCACGTAAAAAAAATGCTAAAATTCCAGTTGAAATTTTTTCAAAGTCCCTTAAAAATTTTCCAATTTTTGTCCCAATTCTTCCCATTCCCATTGAAACTTTTCAAATCCCTCTCAAAATTGTTGAAATTCTGTTGAAGCTTTTAAAATTCTCTAGAATTTTCAAAATCCATGTCCACATGTTTACAATTTCACATAAAAAAATGGCTAAAATTCCAGTTGAAATTTTTTCAAAGTCCCTTAAAAATTTTCCAATTTTTGTCCCAATTCTTCCCATTCCCATTGAAACTTTTCAAATCCCTCTCAAAATTGTTGAAATTCTATTGAAGCTTTTAAAATTCTCTCTAGAATTTTCAAAATCCATGGCCACATGTTTACAATTTCACGTCAAAAAATGGCTAAAATTCCAGTTGAAATTTTTTCAAAGTCCCTTAAAAATTTTCCAATTTTTGTCCCAATTCTTCCCATTCCCATTGAAACTTTTCAAATCCCTCTCAAAATTGTTGAAATTCTGTTGAAGCTTTTAAAATTCTCTCTAGAATTTTCAAAATCCATGGCCACATGTTTACAATTTCACATAAAAAAATGGCTAAAATTCCAGTTGAAATTTTTTCAAAGTCCCTTAAAAATTTTCCAATTTTTGTCCCAATTCTTCCCATTCCCATTGAAACTTTTCAAATCCCTCTCAAAATTGTTGAAATTCTCTTGAAGCTTTTAAAATTCTCTCTAGAATTTTCAAAATCCACTTCAACATGTTTACAATTTCACGTCAAAAAATTGCTAAAATTCCAGTTGAAATTTTTTCAAAGTCCCTTAAAAATTTTCCAATTTTTGTCCCAATTCTTCCCATTCCCATTGAAACTTTTCAAATCCCTCTCAAAATTGTTGAAATTCTGTTGAATCTTTTAAAATTCTCTCTAGAATTTTCAAAATCCATGGCCACATGTTTACAATTTCACATAAAAAAATGGCTAAAATTCCAGTTGAAATTTTTTCAAAGTCCCTTAAAAATTTTCCAATTTTTGTCCCAATTCTTCCCATTCCCATTGAAACTTTTCAAATCCCTCTCAAAATTGTTGAAATTCTGTTGAAGCTTTTAAAATTCTCTCTAGAATTTTCAAAATCCATGGCCACATGTTTACAATTTCACGTCAAAAAAATGCTAAAATTCCAGTTGAAATTTTTTCAAAGTCCCTTAAAAATTTTCCAATTTTTGTCCCAATTCTTCCCATTCCCATTGAAACTTTTCAAATCCCTCTCAAAATTGTTGAAATTCTCTTGAAGCTTTTAAAATTCTCTCTAGAATTTTCAAAATCCATGTCCACATGTTTACAATTTCACGTAAAAAAATGGCTAAAATTCCAGTTGAAATTTTTTCAAAGTCCCTTAAAAATTTTCCAATTTTTGTCCCAGTTCTTCCCCTTCCCATTGAAACTTTTCAAATCCCTCTCAAAATTGTTGAAATTCTGTTGAAGCTTTTAAAATTCTCTCTAGAATTTTCAAAATCCATGTCCACATGTTTACAATTTCACATCAAAAAATGGCTAAAATTCCCGTTGAAATTTTTTCAAAGTCCCTTAAAAATTTTCCAATTTTTGTCCCAATTCTTCCCATTCCCATTGAAACTTTTCAAATCCCTCTCAAAATTGTTGAAATTCTGTTGAAGCTTTTAAAATTCTCTCTAGAATTTTCAAAATCCATGTCCACATGTTTACAATTTCACGTCAAAAAATGGCTAAAATTCCCGTTGAAATTTTTTCAAAGTCCCTTAAAAATTTTCCAATTTTTGTCCCAATTCTTCCCATTCCCATTGAAACTTTTCAAATCCCTCTCAAAATTCTGGAAATTCTCTTGAAGCTTTTAAAATTCTCTCTAGAATTTTCAAAATCCATGGCCACATGTTTACAATTTCACGTCAAAAAATGGCTAAAATTCCAGTCGAAATTTTTTCAAAGTCCCTTCAAAATTTTCCAATTTTTGTCCCAATTCTTCCCATTCCCATTGAAACTTTTCAAATCCCTCTCAAAATTGTTGAAATTCTGTTGAAGCTTTTAAAATTCTCTCTAGAATTTTCAAAATCCATGGCCACATGTTTACAATTTCACGTAAAAAAAATGCTAAAATTCCAGTTGAAATTTTTTCAAAGTCCCTTAAAAATTTTCCAATTTTTGTCCCAATTCTTCCCATTCCCATTGAAACTTTTCAAATCCCTCTCAAAATTGTTGAAATTCTGTTGAAGCTTTTAAAATTCTCTCTAGAATTTTCAAAATCCATGGCCACATGTTTACAATTTCACGTCAAAAAATGGCTAAAATTCCAGTTGAAATTTTTTCAAAGTCCCTTAAAAATTTTCCAATTTTTGTCCCAATTCTTCCCATTCCCATTGAAACTTTTCAAATCCCTCTCAAAATTGTTGAAATTCTCTTGAAGCTTTTAAAATTCTCTCTAGAATTTTCAAAATCCATGTCCACATGTTTACAATTTCACGTCAAAAAAAATGCTAAAATTCCAGTTGAAATTTTTTCAAAGTCCCTTAAAAATTTTCCAATTTTTGTCCCAATTCTTCCCATTCCCATTGAAACTTTTCAAATCCCTCTCAAAATTGTAGAAATTCTGTTAAAGCTTTTAAAATTCTCTCTAGAATTTTCAAAATCCATGTCCACATGTTTACAATTTCACGTGAAAAAATGGCTAAAATTCCAGTTGAAATTTTTTCAAAGTCCCTTAAAAATTTTCCAATTTTTGTCCCAGTTCTTCCCATTCCCATTGAAACTTTTCAAATCCCTCTCAAAATTGTTGAAATTCTGTTGAAGCTTTTAAAATTCTCTCTAGAATTTTCAAAATCCATGGCCACATGTTTACAATTTCACATCAAAAAATGGCTAAAATTCCAGTTGAAATTTTTTCAAAGTCCCTTAAAAATTTTCCAATTTTTGTCCCAATTCTTCCCATTCCCATTGAAACTTTTCAAATCCCTCTCAAAATTGTTGAAATTCTCTTGAAGCTTTTAAAATTCTCTCTAGAATTTTCAAAATCCATGGCCACATGTTTACAATTTCACGTCAAAAAAATGCTAAAATTCCAGTTGAAATTTTTTCAAAGTCCCTTAAAAATTTTCCAATTTTTGTCCCAATTCTTCCCATTCCCATTGAAACTTTTCAAATCCCTCTCAAAATTGTTGAAATTCTGTTGAAGCTTTTAAAATTCTCTCTAGAATTTTCAAAATCCATGTCCACATGTTTACAATTTCACATCAAAAAATGGCTAAAATTCCCGTTGAAATTTTTTCAAAGTCCCTTAAAAATTTTCCAATTTTTGTCCCAATTCTTCCCATTCCCATTGAAACTTTTCAAATCCCTCTCAAAATTGTTGAAATTCTCTTGAAGCTTTTAAAATTCTCTCTAGAATTTTCAAAATCCATGTCCACATGTTTACAATTTCACGTAACAAAATGGCTAAAATTCCCGTTGAAATTTTTTCAAAGTCCCTTAAAAATTTTCCAATTTTTGTCCCAATTCTTCCCATTCCCATTGAAACTTTTCAAATCCCTCTCAAAATTGTTGAAATTCTCTTGAAGCTTTTAAAATTCTCTCTAGAATTTTCAAAATCCATGGCCACATGTTTACAATTTCACGTCAAAAAATGGTTAAAATTCCAGTTGAAATTTTTTCAAAGTCCCTTAAAAATTTTCCAATTTTTGTCCCAATTCTTCCCATTCCCATTGAAACTTTTCAAATCCCTCTCAAAATTGTTGAAATTCTCTTGAAGCTTTTAAAATTCTCTCTAGAATTTTCAAAATCCATGGCCACATGTTTACAATTTCACGTAAAAAAAATGCTAAAATTCCAGTTGAAATTTTTTCAAAGTCCCTTAAAAATTTTCCAATTTTTGTCCCAATTCTTCCCATTCCCATTGAAACTTTTCAAATCCCTCTCAAAATTGTTGAAATTCTGTTGAAGCTTTTAAAATTCTCTCTAGAATTTTCAAAATCCATGGCCACATGTTTACAATTTCACGTCAAAAAATGGCTAAAATTCCAGTTTGAAATTTTTTCAAAGTCCCTTAAAAATTTTCCAATTTTTGTCCCAATTCTTCCCATTCCCATTGAAACTTTTCAAATCCCTCTCAAAATTGTTGAAATTCTCTTGAAGCTTTTAAAATTCTCTCTAGAATTTTCAAAATCCATGTCCACATGTTTACAATTTCACGTCAAAAAAATGCTAAAATTCCAGTTGAAATTTTTTCAAAGTCCCTTAAAAATTTTCCAATTTTTGTCCCAATTCTTCCCATTCCCATTGAAACTTTTCAAATCCCTCTCAAAATTGTAGAAATTCTGTTAAAGCTTTTAAAATTCTCTCTAGAATTTTCAAAATCCATGTCCACATGTTTACAATTTCACGTAAAAAAATGGCTAAAATTCCAGTTGAAATTTTTTCAAAGTCCCTTAAAAATTTTCCAATTTTTGTCCCAGTTCTTCCCATTCCCATTGAAACTTTTCAAATCCCTCTCAAAATTGTTGAAATTCTCTTGAAGCTTTTAAAATTCTCTCTAGAATTTTCAAAATCCATGGCCACATGTTTACAATTTCACATCAAAAAATGGCTAAAATTCCAGTTGAAATTTTTTCAAAGTCCCTTAAAAATTTTCCAATTTTTGTCCCAATTCTTCCCATTCCCATTGAAACTTTTCAAATCCCTCTCAAAATTGTTGAAATTCTCTTGAAGCTTTTAAAATTCTCTCTAGAATTTTCAAAATCCATGTCCACATGTTTACAATTTCATGTCAAAAAATGGCTAAAATTCCAGTTGAAATTTTTTCAAAGTCCCTTAAAAATTTTCCAATTTTTGTCCCAATTCTTCCCATTCCCATTGAAACTTTTCAAATCCCTCTCAAAATTGTTGAAATTCTGTTGAAGCTTTTAAAATTCTCTCTAGAATTTTCAAAATCCATGTCCACATGTTTACAATTTCACGTAAAAAAATGGCTAAAATTCCAGTTGAAATTTTTTCAAAGTCCCTTAAAAATTTTTCAATTTTTGTCCCAATTCTTCCCATTCCCATTGAAACTTTTCAAATCCCTCTCAAAATTGTTGAAATTTTGTTAAAGCTTTTAAAATTCTCTCTAGAATTTTCAAAATCCATGTCCACATGTTTACAATTTCACGTAAAAAAAATGGCTAAAATTCCAGTTGAAATTTTTTCAAAGTCCCTTAAAAATTTTACAATTTTTGTCCCAATTCTTCCCATTCCCATTGAAACTTTTCAAATCCCTCTCCAAATTGTTGAAATTCTGTTGAAGCTTTTAAAATTCTCTCTAGAATTTTCAAAATCCATGGCCACATGTTTACAATTTCACGTAACAAAATGGTTAAAATTCCAGTTGAAATTTTTTCAAAGTCCCTTAAAAATTTTCCAATTTTTGTCCCAATTTTTCCCATTCCCATTGAAACTTTTCAAATCCCTCTCAAAATTGTTGAAATTCTGTTGAAGCTTTTAAAATTCTCTCTAGAATTTTCAAAATCCATGGCCACATGTTTACAATTTCACGTAACAAAAATGCTAAAATTCCAGTTGAAATTTTTTCAAAGTCCCTTAAAAATTTTCCAATTTTTGTCCCAATTCTTCCCATTCCCATTGAAACTTTTCAAATCCCTCTCAAAATTGTTGAAATTCTCTTGAAGCTTTTAAAATTCTCTCTAGAATTTTCAAAATCCATGTCCACATGTTTACAATTTCACGTCAAAAAATGGCTAAAATTCCAGTTGAAATTTTTTCAAAGTCCCTTAAAAATTTTCCAATTTTTGTCCCAATTCTTCCCATTCCCATTGAAACTTTTCAAATCCCTCTCAAAATTGTTGAAATTCTCTTGAAGCTTTTAAAATTCTCTCTAGAATTTTCAAAATCCATGGCCACATGTTTACAATTTCATGTCAAAAAAATGCTAAAATTCCAGTTGAAATTTTTTCAAAGTCCCTTAAAAATTTTCCAATTTTTGTCCCAATTCTTCCCATTCCCATTGAAACTTTTCAAATCCCTCTCAAAATTGTTGAAATTCTCTTGAAGCTTTTAAAATTCTCTCTAGAATTTTCAAAATCCATGTCCACATGTTTACAATTTCACATCAAAAAATGGCTAAAATTCCCGTTGAAATTTTTTCAAAGTCCCTTAAAAATTTTCCAATTTTTGTCCCAATTCTTCCCATTCCCATTGAAACTTTTCAAATCCCTCTCAAAATTGTTGAAATTCTGTTGAAGCTTTTAAAATTCTCTCTAGAATTTTCAAAATCCATGTCCACATGTTTACAATTTCACGTCAAAAAATGGCTAAAATTCCCGTTGAAATTTTTTCAAAGTCCCTTAAAAATTTTCCAATTTTTGTCCCAATTCTTCCCATTCCCATTGAAACTTTTCAAATCCCTCTCAAAATTGTTGAAATTCTGTTGAAGCTTTTAAAATTCTCTCTAGAATTTTCAAAATCCATGTCCACATGTTTACAATTTCACGTCAAAAAATGGTTAAAATTCCAGTTGAAATTTTTTCAAAGTCCCTTAAAAATTTCCAATTTTTGTCCCAATTCTTCCCATTCCCATTGAAACTTTTCAAATCCCTCTCAAAATTGTTGAAATTCTGTTGAAGCTTTTAAAATTCTCTCTAGAATTTTCAAAATCCATGGCCACATGTTTACAATTTCACGTCAAAAAAATGCTAAAATTCCAGTTGAAATTTTTTCAAAGTCCCTTAAAAATTTTCCAATTTTTGTCCCAATTCTTCCCATTCCCATTGAAACTTTTCAAATCCCTCTCAAAATTGTTGAAATTCTCTTGAAGCTTTTAAAATTCTCTCTAGAATTTTCAAAATCCATGGCCACATGTTTACAATTTCACGTCAAAAAATGGCTAAAATTCCAGTTGAAATTTTTTCAAAGTCCCTTAAAAATTTTTCAATTTTTGTCCCAATTCTTCCCATTCCCATTGAAACTTTTCAAATCCCTCTCAAAATTGTTGAAATTCTCTTGAAGCTTTTAAAATTCTCTCTAGAATTTTCAAAATCCATGTCCACATGTTTACAATTTCACGTCAAAAAAATGCTAAAATTCCAGTTGAAATTTTTTCAAAGTCCCTTAAAAATTTTCCAATTTTTGTCCCAATTCTTCCCATTCCCATTGAAACTTTTCAAATCCCTCTCAAAATTGTTGAAATTCTGTTGAAGCTTTTAAAATTCTCTCTAGAATTTTCAAAATCCATGTCCACATGTTTACAATTTCACGTCAAAAAATGGCTAAAATTCCCGTTGAAATTTTTTCAAAGTCCCTTAAAAATTTTCCAATTTTTGTCCCAATTCTTCCCATTCCCATTGAAACTTTTCAAATCCCTCTCAAAATTGTTGAAATTCTCTTGAAGCTTTTAAAATTCTCTCTAGAATTTTCAAAATCCATGGCCACATGTTTACAATTTCACATAAAAAAATGGCTAAAATTCCAGTTGAAATTTTTTCAAAGTCCCTTAAAAATTTTCCAATTTTTGTCCCAATTCTTCCCATTCCCATTGAAACTTTTCAAATCCCTCTCAAAATTGTTGAAATTCTCTTGAAGCTTTTAAAATTCTCTCTAGAATTTTCAAAAATCCATGTCCACATGTTCACAATTTCACGTAAAAAAATTGCTAAAATTCCAGTTGAAATTTTTTCAAAGTCCCTTAAAAATTTTCCAATTTTTGTCCCAATTCTTCCCATTCCCATTGAAACTTTTCAAATCCCTCTCAAAATTGTTGAAATTCTCTTGAAGCTTTGGAATTCTCTCTAGAATTTTCAAAATCCATGTCCACATGTTTACAATTTCACGTCAAAAAATGGCTAAAATTCCAGTTGAAATTTTTCCAAGTCCCTTAAAAGTTTTCCAATTTTTGTCCCAATTCTTCCCATTCCCATCATTGAAACTTTTCAAATCCCTCTCAAAATTGTTGAAATTCTGTTGAAGCTTTTAAAATTCTCTCTAGAATTTTCAAAATCCATGGCCACATGTTTACAATTTCACGTCAAAAAATTGCTAAAATTCCAGTTGAAATTTTTTCAAAGTCCCTTAAAAATTTTCCAATTTTTGTCCCAATTCTTCCCATTCCCATTGAAACTTTTCAAATCCCTCTCAAAACTGTTGAAATTCTGTTGAAGCTTTTAAATTCTCTCTAGAATTTTCAAAATCCATGTCCACATGTTTACATTTTCACATCAAAAAATGGCTAAAATTCCCGTTGAAATTTTTTCAAAGTCCCTTAAAAATTTTCCAATTTTTGTCCCAATTCTTCCCATTCCCATTGAAACTTTTCAAATCCCTCTCAAAATTGTTGAAATTCTGTTGAAGCTTTTAAAATTCTCTCTAGAATTTTCAAAATCCATGTCCACATGTTTACAATTTCACGTCAAAAAATGGCTAAAATTCCAGTTGAAATTTTTTCAAAGTCCCTTAAAAATTTTCCAATTTTTGTCCCAATTCTTCCCATTCCCATTGAAACTTTTCAAATCCCTCTCAAAATTGTTGAAATTCTGTTGAAGCTTTTAAAATTCTCTCTAGAATTTTCAAAATCCATGGCCACATGTTTACAATTTCACGTCAAAAAATGGCTAAAATTCCAGTTGAAATTTTTTCAAAGTCCCTTAAAAATTTTCCAATTTTTGTCCCAATTCTTCCCATTCCCATTGAAACTTTTCAAATCCCTCTCAAAATTGTTGAAATTCTCTTGAAGCTTTTAAAATTCTCTCTAGAATTTTCAAAAATCCATGTCCACATGTTCACAATTTCACGTAAAAAAATTGCTAAAATTCCAGTTGAAATTTTTTCAAAGTCCCTTAAAAATTTTCCAATTTTTGTCCCAATTCTTCCCATTCCCATTGAAACTTTTCAAATCCCTCTCAAAATTGTTGAAATTCTCTTGAAGCTTTTGGAATTCTCTCTAGAATTTTCAAAATCCATGTCCACATGTTTACAATTTCACGTCAAAAAATGGCTAAAATTCCAGTTGAAATTTTTTCAAAGTCCCTTAAAAATTTTCCAATTTTTGTCCCAATTCTTCCCATTCCCATTGAAACTTTTCAAATCCCTCTCAAAATTGTTGAAATTCTGTTGAAGCTTTTAAAATTCTCTCTAGAATTTTCAAAATCCATGTCCACATGTTTACAATTTCACGTAAAAAAATTGCTAAAATTCCAGTTGAAATTTTTTCAAAGTCCCTTAAAAATTTCCAATTTTTGTCCCAATTCTTCCCATTCCCATTGAAACTTTTCAAATCCCTCTCAAAACTGTTGAAATTCTGTTGAAGCTTTTAAAATTCTCTCTAGAATTTTCAAAATCCACTTCAAAATGTTTACAATTTCACGTAACAAAATGGCTAAAATTCCAGTTGAAATTTTTTCAAAGTCCCTTAAAAATTTTCCAATTTTTGTCCCAATTCTTCCCATTCCCATTGAAACTTTTCAAATCCCTCTCAAAATTGTTGAAATTCTGTTGAAGCTTTTAAAATTCTCTCTAGAATTTTCAAAATCCATGGCCACATGTTTACAATTTCACTTAAAAAAATGGCTAAAATTCCAGTTGAAATTTTTTCAAAGTCCCTTAAAAATTTTCCAATTTTTGTCCCAATTCTTCCCATTCCCATTGAAACTTTTCAAATCCCTCTCAAAATTGTTGAAATTCTCTTGAAGCTTTTAAAATTCTCTCTAGAATTTTCAAAATCCATGGCCACATGTTTACAATTTCACGTCAAAAAAATGCTAAAATTCCAGTTGAAATTTTTTCAAAGTCCCTTAAAAATTTTCCAATTTTTGTCCCAATTCTTCCCATTCCCATTGAAACTTTTCAAATCCCTCTCAAAATTGTTGAAATTCTGTTGAAGCTTTTAAAATTCTCTCTAGAATTTTCAAAATCCATGGCCACATGTTTACAATTTCACATCAAAAAATGGCTAAAATTCCCGTTGAAATTTTTTCAAAGTCCCTTAAAAATTTTCCAATTTTTGTCCCAATTCTTCCCATTCCCATTGAAACTTTTCAAATCCCTCTCAAAATTGTTGAAATTCTGTTGAAGCTTTTAAAATTCTCTCTAGAATTTTCAAAATCCATGTCCACATGTTTACAATTTCACGTCAAAAAATGGCTAAAATTCCCGTTGAAATTTTTTCAAAGTCCCTTAAAAATTTTACAATTTTTGTCCCAATTCTTCCCATTCCCATTGAAACTTTTCAAATCCCTCTCAAAATTGTTGAAATTCTCTTGAAGCTTTTAAAATTCTCTCTAGAATTTTCAAAATCCATGTCCACATGTTTACAATTTCACGTCAAAAAATGGTTAAAATTCCAGTTGAAATTTTTTCAAAGTCCCTTAAAAATTTTCCAATTTTTGTCCCAATTCTTCCCATTCCCATTGAAACTTTTCAAATCCCTCTCAAAATTGTTGAAATTCTGTTGAAGCTTTTAAAATTCTCTCTAGAATTTTCAAAATCCATGGCCACATGTTTACAATTTCACGTAAAAAAAATGCTAAAATTCCAGTTGAAATTTTTTCAAAGTCCCTTAAAAATTTTCCAATTTTTGTCCCAATTCTTCCCATTCCCATTGAAACTTTTCAAATCCCTCTCAAAATTGTTGAAATTCTGTTGAAGCTTTTAAAATTCTCTCTAGAATTTTCAAAATCCATGGCCACATGTTTACAATTTCACATAAAAAAATAACTAAAATTCCAGTTGAAATTTTTTCAAAGTCCCTTAAAAATTTTCCAATTTTTGTCCCAATTCTTCCCATTCCCATTGAAACTTTTCAAATCCCTCTCAAAATTGTTGAAATTCTCTTGAAGCTTTTAAAATTCTCTCTAGAATTTTCAAAAATCCATGTCCACATGTTCACAATTTCACGTAAAAAAATTGCTAAAATTCCAGTTGAAATTTTTTCAAAGTCCCTTAAAAATTTTCCAATTTTTGTCCCAATTCTTCCCATTCCCATTGAAACTTTCCAAATCCCTCTCAAAATTGTTGAAATTCTCTTGAAGCTTTTGGAATTCTCTCTAGAATTTTCAAAATCCATGTCCACATGTTTACAATTTCACGTCAAAAAATGGCTAAAATTCCAGTTGAAATTTTTTCAAAGTGCCTTAAAAATTTTCCAATTTTTGTCCCAATTCTTCCCATTCCCATTGAAACTTTTCAAATCCCTCTCAAAATTGTTGAAATTCTGTTGAAGCTTTTAAAATTCTCTCTAGAATTTTCAAAATCCATGTCCACATGTTTACAATTTCACGTCAAAAAATGGCTAAAATTCCCGTTGAAATTTTTTCAAAGTCCCTTAAAAATTTTCCAATTTTTGTCCCAATTCTTCCCATTCCCATTGAAACTTTTCAAATCCCTCTCAAAACTGTTGAAATTCTGTTGAAGCTTTTAAAATTCTCTCTAGAATTTTCAAAATCCACTTCAAAATGTTTACAATTTCACGTAACAAAATGGCTAAAATTCCAGTTGAAATTTTTTCAAAGTCCCTTAAAAATTTTCCAATTTTTGTCCCAATTCTTCCCATTCCCATTGAAACTTTTCAAATCCCTCTCAAAATTGTTGAAATTCTGTTGAAGCTTTTAAAATTCTCTCTAGAATTTTCAAAATCCATGTCCACATGTTTACAATTTCACTTAAAAAAATGGCTAAAATTCCAGTTGAAATTTTTTCAAAGTCCCTTAAAAATTTTCCAATTTTTGTCCCAATTCTTCCCATTCCCATTGAAACTTTTCAAATCCCTCTCAAAATTGTTGAAATTCTCTTGAAGCTTTTAAAATTCTCTCTAGAATTTTCAAAATCCATGTCCACATGTTTACAATTTCACGTCAAAAAAATGCTAAAATTCCAGTTGAAATTTTTTCAAAGTCCCTTAAAAATTTTACAATTTTTGTCCCAATTCTTCCCATTCCCATTGAAACTTTTCAAATCCCTCTCAAAATTGTTGAAATTCTGTTGAAGCTTTTAAAATTCTCTCTAGAATTTTCAAAATCCATGGCCACATGTTTACAATTTCACATAAAAAAATGGCTAAAATTCCAGTTGAAATTTTTTCAAAGTCCCTTAAAAATTTTCCAATTTTTGTCCCAATTCTTCCCATTCCCATTGAAACTTTTCAAATCCCTCTCAAAATTGTTGAAATTCTGTTGAAGCTTTTAAAATTCTCTCTAGAATTTTCAAAATCCATGGCCACATGTTTACAATTTCACATAAAAAAATGGCTAAAATTCCAGTTGAAATTTTTTCAAAGTCCCTTAAAAATTTTCCAATTTTTGTCCCAATTCTTCCCATTCCCATTGAAACTTTTCAAATCCCTCTCAAAATTGTTGAAATTCTGTTGAAGCTTTTAAAATTCTCTCTAGAATTTTCAAAATCCATGTCCACATGTTTACAATTTCACGTCAAAAAATGGCTAAAATTCCCGTTGAAATTTTTTCAAAGTCCCTTAAAAATTTTCCAATTTTTGTCCCAATTCTTCCCATTCCCATTGAAACTTTTCAAATCCCTCTCAAAATTGTTGAAATTCTCTTGAAGCTTTTGGAATTCTCTCTAGAATTTTCAAAATCCATGGCCACATGTTTACAATTTCACGTCAAAAAATTGCTAAAATTCCAGTTGAAATTTTTTCAAAGTCCCTTAAAAATTTTCCAATTTTTGTCCCAATTCTTCCCATTCCCATTGAAACTTTTCAAATCCCTCTCAAAATTGTTGAAATTCTGTTGAAGCTTTTAAAATTCTCTCTAGAATTTTCAAAATCCATGGCCACATGTTTACAATTTCACGTCAAAAAATTGCTAAAATTCCAGTTGAAATTTTTTCAAAGTCCCTTAAAAATTTTCCAATTTTTGTCCCAATTCTTCCCATTCCCATTGAAACTTTTCAAATCCCTCTCAAAACTGTTGAAATTCTGTTGAAGCTTTTAAAATTCTCTCTAGAATTTTCAAAATCCATGTCCACATGTTTACAATTTCACATCAAAAAATGGCTAAAATTCCCGTTGAAATTTTTTCAAAGTCCCTTAAAAATTTTCCAATTTTTGTCCCAATTCTTCCCATTCCCATTGAAACTTTTCAAATCCCTCTCAAAATTGTTGAAATTCTCTTGAAGCTTTTAAAATTCTCTCTAGAATTTTCAAAATCCATGTCCACATGTTTACAATTTCACTTAAAAAAATGGCTAAAATTCCAGTTGAAATTTTTTCAAAGTCCCTTAAAAATTTTTCAATTTTTGTCCCAATTCTTCCCATTCCCATTGAAACTTTTCAAATCCCTCTCAAAATTGTTGAAATTCTCTTGAAGCTTTTAAAATTCTCTCTAGAATTTTCAAAATCCATGTCCACATGTTTACAATTTCACGTCAAAAAAATGCTAAAATTCCAGTTGAAATTTTTTCAAAGTCCCTTAAAAATTTTACAATTTTTGTCCCAATTCTTCCCATTCCCATTGAAACTTTTCAAATCCCTCTCAAAATTGTTGAAATTCTGTTGAAGCTTTTAAAATTCTCTCTAGAATTTTCAAAATCCATGTCCACATGTTTACAATTTCACTAAAAAAAATGGCTAAAATTCCAGTTGAAATTTTTTCAAAGTCCCTTAAAAATTTTCCAATTTTTGTCCCAATTCTTCCCATTCCCATTGAAACTTTTCAAATCCCTCTCAAAATTGTTGAAATTCTGTTGAAGCTTTTAAAATTCTCTCTAGAATTTTCAAAATCCATGGCCACATGTTTACAATTTCACTAAAAAAAATGGCTAAAATTCCAGTTGAAATTTTTTCAAAGTCCCTTAAAAATTTTCCAATTTTTGTCCCAATTCTTCCCATTCCCATTGAAACTTTTCAAATCCCTCTCAAAACTGTTGAAATTCTGTTGAAGCTTTTAAAATTCTCTCTAGAATTTTCAAAATCCACTTCAAAATGTTTACAATTTCACGTAACAAAATGGCTAAAATTCCAGTTGAAATTTTTTCAAAGTCCCTTAAAAATTTTCCAATTTTTGTCCCAATTCTTCCCATTCCCATTGAAACTTTTCAAATCCCTCTCAAAATTGTTGAAATTCTCTTGAAGCTTTTAAAATTCTCTCTAGAATTTTCAAAAATCCATGTCCACATGTTCACAATTTCACGTAAAAAAATTGCTAAAATTCCAGTTGAAATTTTTTCAAAGTCCCTTAAAAATTTTCCAATTTTTGTCCCAATTCTTCCCATTCCCATTGAAACTTTTCAAATCCCTCTCAAAATTGTTGAAATTCTCTTGAAGCTTTTGGAATTCTCTCTAGAATTTTCAAAATCCATGTCCACATGTTTACAATTTCACGTCAAAAAATGGCTAAAATTCCAGTTGAAATTTTTTCAAAGTCCCTTAAAAATTTTCCAATTTTTGTCCCAATTCTTCCCATTCCCATTGAAACTTTTCAAATCCCTCTCAAAATTGTTGAAATTCTGTTGAAGCTTTTAAAATTCTCTCTAGAATTTTCAAAATCCATGTCCACATGTTTACAATTTCACGTCAAAAAATGGCTAAAATTCCAGTTGAAATTTTTTCAAAGTCCCTTAAAAATTTTCCAATTTTTGTCCCAATTCTTCCCATTCCCATTGAAACTTTTCAAATCCCTCTCAAAACTGTTGAAATTCTGTTGAAGCTTTTAAAATTCTCTCTAGAATTTTCAAAATCCACTTCAAAATGTTTACAATTTCACGTAACAAAATGGCTAAAATTCCAGTTGAAATTTTTTCAAAGTCCCTTAAAAATTTTCCAATTTTTGTCCCAATTCTTCCCATTCCCATTGAAACTTTTCAAATCCCTCTCAAAATTGTTGAAATTCTGTTGAAGCTTTTAAAATTCTCTCTAGAATTTTCAAAATCCATGTCCACATGTTTACAATTTCACTTAAAAAAATGGCTAAAATTCCAGTTGAAATTTTTTCAAAGTCCCTTAAAAATTTTTCAATTTTTGTCCCAATTCTTCCCATTCCCATTGAAACTTTTCAAATCCCTCTCAAAATTGTTGAAATTCTCTTGAAGCTTTTAAAATTCTCTCTAGAATTTTCAAAATCCATGTCCACATGTTTACAATTTCACGTCAAAAAAATGCTAAAATTCCAGTTGAAATTTTTTCAAAGTCCCTGAAAAATTTTCCAATTTTTGTCCCAATTCTTCCCATTCCCATTGAAACTTTTCAAATCCCTCTCAAAATTGTTGAAATTCTGTTGAAGCTTTTAAAATTCTCTCTAGAATTTTCAAAATCCATGTCCACATGTTTACAATTTCACGTCAAAAAATGGCTAAAATTCCCGTTGAAATTTTTTCAAAGTCCCTTAAAAATTTTCCAATTTTTGTCCCAATTCTTCCCATTCCCATTGAAACTTTTCAAATCCCTCTCAAAATTGTTGAAATTCTGTTGAAGCTTTTAAAATTCTCTCTAGAATTTTCAAAATCCATGGCCACATGTTTACAATTTCACATCAAAAAATGGCTAAAATTCCAGTTGAAATTTTTTCAAAGTCCCTTAAAAATTTTCCAATTTTTGTCCCAATTCTTCCCATTCCCATTGAAACTTTTCAAATCCCTCTCAAAATTGTTGAAATTCTGTTGAAGCTTTTAAAATTCTCTCTAGAATTTTCAAAATCCATGTCCACATGTTTACAATTTCACGTCAAAAAATGGCTAAAATTCCAGTTGAAATTTTTTCAAAGTCCCTTAAAAATTTTCCAATTTTTGTCCCAATTCTTCCCATTCCCATTGAAACTTTTCAAATCCCTCTCAAAATTGTTGAAATTCTGTTGAAGCTTTTAAAATTCTCTCTAGAATTTTCAAAATCCATGGCCACATGTTTACAATTTCACATAAAAAAATGGCTAAAATTCCAGTTGAAATTTTTTCAAAGTCCCTTAAAAATTTTCCAATTTTTGTCCCAATTCTTCCCATTCCCATTGAAACTTTTCAAATCCCTCTCAAAATTGTTGAAATTCTCTTGAAGCTTTTAAAATTCTCTCTAGAATTTTCAAAAATCCATGTCCACATGTTCACAATTTCACGTAAAAAAATTGCTAAAATTCCAGTTGAAATTTTTTCAAAGTCCCTTAAAAATTTTCCAATTTTTGTCCCAATTCTTCCCATTCCCATTGAAACTTTTCAAATCCCTCTCAAAATTGTTGAAATTCTCTTGAAGCTTTTGGAATTCTCTCTAGAATTTTCAAAATCCATGTCCACATGTTTACAATTTCACGTCAAAAAATGGCTAAAATTCCAGTTGAAATTTTTTCAAAGTCCCTTAAAAATTTTCCAATTTTTGTCCCAATTCTTCCCATTCCCATTGAAACTTTTCAAATCCCTCTCAAAATTGTTGAAATTCTGTTGAAGCTTTTAAAATTCTCTCTAGAATTTTCAAAATCCATGGCCACATGTTTACAATTTCACGTCAAAAAATTGCTAAAATTCCAGTTGAAATTTTTTCAAAGTCCCTTAAAAATTTTCCAATTTTTGTCCCAATTCTTCCCATTCCCATTGAAACTTTTCAAATCCCTCTCAAAACTGTTGAAATTCTGTTGAAGCTTTTAAAATTCTCTCTAGAATTTTCAAAATCCATGTCCACATGTTTACAATTTCACATCAAAAAATGGCTAAAATTCCCGTTGAAATTTTTTCAAAGTCCCTTAAAAATTTTCCAATTTTTGTCCCAATTCTTCCCATTCCCATTGAAACTTTTCAAATCCCTCTCAAAATTGTTGAAATTCTCTTGAAGCTTTTAAAATTCTCTCTAGAATTTTCAAAATCCATGTCCACATGTTTACAATTTCACGTCAAAAAATGGCTAAAATTCCAGTTGAAATTTTTTCAAAGTCCCTTAAAAATTTTCCAATTTTTGTCCCAATTCTTCCCATTCCCATTGAAACTTTTCAAATCCCTCTCAAAATTGTTGAAATTCTCTTGAAACTTTTAAAATTCTCTCTAGAATTTTCAAAATCCATGTCCACATGTTTACAATTTCACGTCAAAAAAATGCTAAAATTCCAGTTGAAATTTTTTCAAAGTCCCTTAAAAATTTTCCAATTTTTGTCCCAATTCTTCCCATTCCCATTGAAACTTTTCAAATCCCTCTCAAAATTGTTGAAATTCTGTTGAAGCTTTTAAAATTCTCTCTAGAATTTTCAAAATCCATGTCCACATGTTTACAATTTCACGTCAAAAAATGGCTAAAATTCCAGTTGAAATTTTTTCAAAGTCCCTTAAAAATTTTCCAATTTTTGTCCCAATTCTTCCCATTCCCATTGAAACTTTTCAAATCCCTCTCAAAATTGTTGAAATTCTGTTGAAGCTTTTAAAATTCTCTCTAGAATTTTCAAAAATCCATGTCCACATGTTCACAATTTCACGTAAAAAAATTGCTAAAATTCCCATTGAAATTTTTTCAAAGTCCCTTAAAAATTTTCCAATTTTTGTCCCAATTCTTCCCATTCCCATTGAAACTTTTCAAATCCCTCTCAAAATTGTTGAAATTCTCTTGAAGCTTTTGGAATTCTCTCTAGAATTTTCAAAATCCATGTCCACATGTTTACAATTTCACGTCAAAAAATGGCTAAAATTCCAGTTGAAATTTTTTCAAAGTCCCTTAAAAATTTTCCAATTTTTGTCCCAATTCTTCCCATTCCCATTGAAACTTTTCAAATCCCTCTCAAAATTGTTGAAATTCTGTTGAAGCTTTTAAAATTCTCTCTAGAATTTTCAAAATCCATGTCCACATGTTTACAATTTCACGTAAAAAAATTGCTAAAATTCCAGTTGAAATTTTTTCAAAGTCCCTTAAAAATTTTCCAATTTTTGTCCCAATTCTTCCCATTCCCATTGAAACTTTTCAAATCCCTCTCAAAACTGTTGAAATTCTGTTGAAGCTTTTAAAATTCTCTCTAGAATTTTCAAAATCCACTTCAAAATGTTTACAATTTCACGTAACAAAATGGCTAAAATTCCAGTTGAAATTTTTTCAAAGTCCCTTAAAAATTTTCCAATTTTTGTCCCAATTCTTCCCATTCCCATTGAAACTTTTCAAATCCCTCTCAAAATTGTTGAAATTCTGTTGAAGCTTTTAAAATTCTCTCTAGAATTTTCAAAATCCATGGCCACATGTTTACAATTTCACTTAAAAAAATGGCTAAAATTCCAGTTGAAATTTTTTCAAAGTCCCTTAAAAATTTTCCAATTTTTGTCCCAATTCTTCCCATTCCCATTGAAACTTTTCAAATCCCTCTCAAAATTGTTGAAATTCTGTTGAAGCTTTTAAAATTCTCTCTAGAATTTTCAAAATCCATGTCCACATGTTTACAATTTCACGTCAAAAAATGGCTAAAATTCCAGTTGAAATTTTTTCAAAGTCCCTTAAAAATTTTCCAATTTTTGTCCCAATTCTTCCCATTCCCATTGAAACTTTTCAAATCCCTCTCAAAATTGTTGAAATTCTCTTGAAGCTTTTAAAATTCTCTCTAGAATTTTCAAAATCCATGTCCACATGTTTACAATTTCACGTCAAAAAATGGTTAAAATTCCAGTTGAAATTTTTTCAAAGTCCCTTAAAAATTTTCCAATTTTTGTCCCAATTCTTCCCATTCCCATTGAAACTTTTCAAATCCCTCTCAAAATTGTTGAAATTCTGTTGAAGCTTTTAAAATTCTCTCTAGAATTTTCAAAATCCATGGCCACATGTTTACAATTTCACGTAAAAAAAATGCTAAAATTCCAGTTGAAATTTTTTCAAAGTCCCTTAAAAATTTTCCAATTTTTGTCCCAATTCTTCCCATTCCCATTGAAACTTTTCAAATCCCTCTCAAAATTGTTGAAATTCTGTTGAAGCTTTTAAAATTCTCTCTAGAATTTTCAAAATCCATGGCCACATGTTTACAATTTCACGTCAAAAAATGGCTAAAATTCCAGTTGAAATTTTTTCAAAGTCCCTTAAAAATTTTCCAATTTTTGTCCCAATTCTTCCCATTCCCATTGAAACTTTTCAAATCCCTCTCAAAATTGTTGAAATTCTCTTGAAGCTTTTAAAATTCTCTCTAGAATTTTCAAAATCCATGGCCACATGTTTACAATTTCACGTCAAAAAAATGCTAAAATTCCAGTTGAAATTTTTTCAAAGTCCCTTAAAAATTTTCCAATTTTTGTCCCAATTCTTCCCATTCCCATTGAAACTTTTCAAATCCCTCTCAAAATTGTTGAAATTCTGTTGAAGCTTTTAAAATTCTCTCTAGAATTTTCAAAATCCATGTCCACATGTTTACAATTTCACATCAAAAAATGGCTAAAATTCCCGTTGAAATTTTTTCAAAGTCCCTTAAAAATTTTCCAATTTTTGTCCCAATTCTTCCCATTCCCATTGAAACTTTTCAAATCCCTCTCAAAATTGTTGAAATTCTGTTGAAGCTTTTAAAATTCTCTCTAGAATTTTCAAAATCCATGTCCACATGTTTACAATTTCACGTCAAAAAATGGCTAAAATTCCCGTTGAAATTTTTTCAAAGTCCCTTAAAAATTTTACAATTTTTGTCCCAATTCTTCCCATTCCCATTGAAACTTTTCAAATCCCTCTCAAAATTGTTGAAATTCTGTTGAAGCTTTTAAAATTCTCTCTAGAATTTTCAAAATCCATGTCCACATGTTTACAATTTCACGTCAAAAAATGGTTAAAATTCCAGTTGAAATTTTTTCAAAGTCCCTTAAAAATTTTCCAATTTTTGTCCCAATTCTTCCCATTCCCATTGAAACTTTTCAAATCCCTCTCAAAATTGTTGAAATTCTGTTGAAGCTTTTAAAATTCTCTCTAGAATTTTCAAAATCCATGGCCACATGTTTACAATTTCACGTAAAAAAAATGCTAAAATTCCAGTTGAAATTTTTTCAAAGTCCCTTAAAAATTTTCCAATTTTTGTCCCAATTCTTCCCATTCCCATTGAAACTTTTCAAATCCCTCTCAAAATTGTTGAAATTCTGTTGAAGCTTTTAAAATTCTCTCTAGAATTTTCAAAATCCATGGCCACATGTTTACAATTTCACATAAAAAAATGGCTAAAATTCCAGTTGAAATTTTTTCAAAGTCCCTTAAAAATTTTCCAATTTTTGTCCCAATTCTTCCCATTCCCATTGAAACTTTTCAAATCCCTCTCAAAATTGTTGAAATTCTCTTGAAGCTTTTAAAATTCTCTCTAGAATTTTCAAAATCCATGTCCACATGTTTACAATTTCACGTCAAAAAAATGCTAAAATTCCAGTTGAAATTTTTTCAAAGTGCCTTAAAAATTTTCCAATTTTTGTCCCAATTCTTCCCATTCCCATTGAAACTTTTCAAATCCCTCTCAAAATTGTTGAAATTCTGTTGAAGCTTTTAAAATTCTCTCTAGAATTTTCAAAATCCATGTCCACATGTTTACAATTTCACGTCAAAAAATGGCTAAAATTCCCGTTGAAATTTTTTCAAAGTCCCTTAAAAATTTTCCAATTTTTGTCCCAATTCTTCCCATTCCCATTGAAACTTTTCAAATCCCTCTCAAAATTGTTGAAATTCTCTTGAAGCTTTTAAAATTCTCTCTAGAATTTTCAAAAATCCATGTCCACATGTTCACAATTTCACGTAAAAAAATTGCTAAAATTCCAGTTGAAATTTTTTCAAAGTCCCTTAAAAATTTTCCAATTTTTGTCCCAATTCTTCCCATTCCCATTGAAACTTTTCAAATCCCTCTCAAAATTGTTGAAATTCTCTTGAAGCTTTTGGAATTCTCTCTAGAATTTTCAAAATCCATGTCCAAATGTTTACAATTTCACGTCAAAAAATGGCTAAAATTCCCATTGAAATTTTTTCAAAGTCCCTTAAAAATTTTCCAATTTTTGTCCCAATTCTTCCCATTCCCATTGAAACTTTTCAAATCCCTCTCAAAATTGTTGAAATTCTGTTGAAGCTTTTAAAATTCTCTCTAGAATTTTCAAAATCCATGTCCACATGTTTACAATTTCACGTCAAAAAATGGCTAAAATTCCAGTTGAAATTTTTTCAAAGTCCCTTAAAAATTTTCCAATTTTTGTCCCAATTCTTCCCATTCCCATTGAAACTTTTCAAATCCCTCTCAAAATTGTTGAAATTCTCTTGAAGCTTTTAAAATTCTCTCTAGAATTTTCAAAATCCATGTCCACATGTTTACAATTTCACATCAAAAAATGGCTAAAATTCCAGTTGAAATTTTTTCAAAGTCCCTTAAAAATTTTCCAATTTTTGTCCCAATTCTTCCCATTCCCATTGAAACTTTTCAAATCCCTCTCAAAATTGTTGAAATTCTCTTGAAGCTTTTGGAATTCTCTCTAGAATTTTCAAAATCCATGTCCACATGTTTACAATTTCACGTCAAAAAATGGCTAAAATTCCAGTTGAAATTTTTTCAAAGTCCCTTAAAAATTTTCCAATTTTTGTCCCAATTCTTCCCATTCCCATTGAAACTTTTCAAATCCCTCTCAAAATTGTTGAAATTCTGTTGAAGCTTTTAAAATTCTCTCTAGAATTTTCAAAATCCATGTCCACATGTTTACAATTTCACGTAAAAAAATTGCTAAAATTCCAGTTGAAATTTTTTCAAAGTCCCTTAAAAATTTTCCAATTTTTGTCCCAATTCTTCCCATTCCCATTGAAACTTTTCAAATCCCTCTCAAAACTGTTGAAATTCTGTTGAAGCTTTTAAAATTCTCTCTAGAATTTTCAAAATCCACTTCAAAATGTTTACAATTTCACGTAACAAAATGGCTAAAATTCCAGTTGAAATTTTTTCAAAGTCCCTTAAAAATTTTCCAATTTTTGTCCCAATTCTTCCCATTCCCATTGAAACTTTTCAAATCCCTCTCAAAATTGTTGAAATTCTGTTGAAGCTTTTAAAATTCTCTCTAGAATTTTCAAAATCCATGGCCACATGTTTACAATTTCACTTAAAAAAATGGCTAAAATTCCAGTTGAAATTTTTTCAAAGTCCCTTAAAAATTTTTCAATTTTTGTCCCAATTCTTCCCATTCCCATTGAAACTTTTCAAATCCCTCTCAAAATTGTTGAAATTCTCTTGAAGCTTTTAAAATTCTCTCTAGAATTTTCAAAATCCATGTCCACATGTTTACAATTTCACGTCAAAAAAATGCTAAAATTCCAGTTGAAATTTTTTCAAAGTCCCTTAAAAATTTTACAATTTTTGTCCCAATTCTTCCCATTCCCATTGAAACTTTTCAAATCCCTCTCAAAATTGTTGAAATTCTGTTGAAGCTTTTAAAATTCTCTCTAGAATTTTCAAAATCCATGTCCACATGTTTACAATTTCACGTCAAAAAATGGCTAAAATTCCAGTTGAAATTTTTTCAAAGTCCCTTAAAAATTTTCCAATTTTTGTCCCAATTCTTCCCATTCCCATTGAAACTTTTCAAATCCCTCTCAAAATTGTTGAAATTCTGTTGAAGCTTTTAAAATTCTCTCTAGAATTTTCAAAATCCATGGCCACATGTTTACAATTTCACATAAAAAAATGGCTAAAATTCCAGTTGAAATTTTTTCAAAGTCCCTTAAAAATTTTCCAATTTTTGTCCCAATTCTTCCCATTCCCATTGAAACTTTCCAAATCCCTCTCAAAATTGTTGAAATTCTGTTGAAGCTTTTAAAATTCTCTCTAGAATTTTCAAAAATCCATGTCCACATGTTCACAATTTCACGTAAAAAAATTGCTAAAATTCCAGTTGAAATTTTTTCAAACTCCCTTAAAAATTTTCCAATTTTTGTCCCAATTCTTCCCATTCCCATTGAAACTTTTCAAATCCCTCTCAAAATTGTTGAAATTCTCTTGAAGCTTTTGGAATTCTCTCTAGAATTTTCAAAATCCATGTCCACATGTTTACAATTTCACGTCAAAAAATGGCTAAAATTCCAGTTGAAATTTTTTCAAAGTCCCTTAAAAATTTTCCAATTTTTGTCCCAATTCTTCCCATTCCCATTGAAACTTTTCAAATCCCTCTCAAAATTGTTGAAATTCTGTTGAAGCTTTTAAAATTCTCTCTAGAATTTTCAAAATCCATGTCCACATGTTTACAATTTCACGTAAAAAAATTGCTAAAATTCCAGTTGAAATTTTTTCAAAGTCCCTTAAAAATTTTCCAATTTTTGTCCCAATTCTTCCCATTCCCATTGAAACTTTTCAAATCCCTCTCAAAACTGTTGAAATTCTGTTGAAGCTTTTAAAATTCTCTCTAGAATTTTCAAAATCCACTTCAAAATGTTTACAATTTCACGTAACAAAATGGCTAAAATTCCAGTTGAAATTTTTTCAAAGTCCCTTAAAAATTTTCCAATTTTTGTCCCAATTCTTCCCATTCCCATTGAAACTTTTCAAATCCCTCTCAAAATTGTTGAAATTCTGTTGAAGCTTTTAAAATTCTCTCTAGAATTTTCAAAATCCATGGCCACATGTTTACAATTTCACTTAAAAAAATGGCTAAAATTCCAGTTGAAATTTTTTCAAAGTCCCTTAAAAATTTTCCAATTTTTGTCCCAATTCTTCCCATTCCCATTGAAACTTTTCAAATCCCTCTCAAAATTGTTGAAATTCTCTTGAAGCTTTTAAAATTCTCTCTAGAATTTTCAAAATCCATGTCCACATGTTTACAATTTCACATAAAAAAATGGCTAAAATTCCAGTTGAAATTTTTTCAAAGTCCCTTAAAAATTTTCCAATTTTTGTCCCAATTCTTCCCATTCCCATTGAAACTTTTCAAATCCCTCTCAAAATTGTTGAAATTCTGTTGAAGCTTTTAAAATTCTCTCTAGAATTTTCAAAATCCACGTCCACATGTTTACAATTTCACGTCAAAAAATTGCTAAAATTCCAGTTGAAATTTTTTCAAAGTCCCTTAAAAATTTTCCAATTTTTGTCCCAATTCTTCCCATTCCCATTGAAACTTTTCAAATCCCTCTCAAAATTGTTGAAATTCTGTTGAAGCTTTTAAAATTCTCTCTAGAATTTTCAAAATCCATGTCCACATGTTTACAATTTCACGTAAAAAAATGGCTAAAATTCCAGTTGAAATTTTTTCAAAGTCCCTTAAAAATTTTCCAATTTTTGTCCCAATTCTTCCCATTCCCATTGAAACTTTTCAAATCCCTCTCAAAATTGTTGAAATTTTGTTAAAGCTTTTAAAATTCTCTCTAGAATTTTCAAAATCCATGTCCACATGTTTACAATTTCACGTCAAAAAATGGCTAAAATTCCAGTTGAAATTTTTTCAAAGTCCCTTAAAAATTTTCCAATTTTTGTCCCAATTCTTCCCATTCCCATTGAAACTTTTCAAATCCCTCTCAAAATTGTTGAAATTCTCTTGAAGCTTTTAAAATTCTCTCTAGAATTTTCAAAATCCATGTCCACATGTTTACAATTTCACGTCAAAAAATGGCTAAAATTCCAGTTGAAATTTTTTCAAAGTCCCTTAAAAATTTTCCAATTTTTGTCCCAATTCTTCCTATTCCCATTGAAACTTTTCAAATCCCTCTCAAAACTGTTGAAATTCTGTTGAAGCTTTTAAAATTCTCTCTAGAATTTTCAAAATCCACTTCAAAATGTTTACAATTTCACGTAACAAAATGGCTAAAATTCCAGTTGAAATTTTTTCAAAGTCCCTTAAAAATTTTCCAATTTTTGTCCCAATTCTTCCCATTCCCATTGAAACTTTTCAAATCCCTCTCAAAATTGTTGAAATTCTCTTGAAGCTTTTAAAATTCTCTCTAGAATTTTCAAAATCCATGTCCACATGTTTACAATTTCACGTCAAAAAATGGCTAAAATTCCAGTTGAAATTTTTTCAAAGTCCCTTAAAAATTTTCCAATTTTTGTCCCAATTCTTCCCATTCCCATTGAAACTTTTCAAATCCCTCTCAAAATTGTTGAAATTCTGTTGAAGCTTTTAAAATTCTCTCTAGAATTTTCAAAATCCACTTCAAAATGTTTACAATTTCATGTAACAAAATGGCTAAAATTCCAGTTGAAATTTTTTCAAAGTCCCTTAAAAATTTTCCAATTTTTGTCCCAATTCTTCCCATTCCCATTGAAACTTTTCAAATCCCTCTCAAAATTGTAGAAATTCTGTTGAAGCTTTTAAAATTCTCTCTAGAATTTTCAAAATCCATGTCCACATGTTTACAATTTCACATAAAAAAATGGCTAAAATTCCAGTTGAAATTTTTTCAAAGTCCCTTAAAAATTTTCCAATTTTTGTCCCAATTCTTCCCATTCCCATTGAAACTTTTCAAATCCCTCTCAAAACTGTTGAAATTCTGTTGAAGCTTTTAAAATTCTCTCTAGAATTTTCAAAATCCACTTCAAAATGTTTACAATTTCATGTAACAAAATGGCTAAAATTCCAGTTGAAATTTTTTCAAAGTCCCTTAAAAATTTTCCAATTTTTGTCCCAATTCTTCCCATTCCCATTGAAACTTTTCAAATCCCTCTCAAAATTGTTGAAATTCTCTTGAAGCTTTTAAAATTCTCTCTAGAATTTTCAAAATCCATGTCCACATGTTTACAATTTCACGTCAAAAAATGGCTAAAATTCCAGTTGAAATTTTTTCAAAGTCCCTTAAAAATTTTCCAATTTTTGTCCCAATTCTTCCCATTCCCATTGAAACTTTTCAAATCCCTCTCAAAATTGTTGAAATTCTGTTGAAGCTTTTAAAATTCTCTCTAGAATTTTCAAAATCCATGGCCACATGTTTACAATTTCACTAAAAAAAATTGCTAAAATTCCAGTTGAAATTTTTTCAAAGTCCCTTAAAAATTTTCCAATTTTTGTCCCAATTCTTCCCATTCCCATTGAAACTTTTCAAATCCCTCTCAAAATTGTTGAAATTCTGTTGAAGCTTTTAAAATTCTCTCTAGAATTTTCAAAATCCATGTCCACATGTTTACAATTTCACATAAAAAAATGGCTAAAATTCCAGTTGAAATTTTTTCAAAGTCCCTTAAAAATTTTCCAATTTTTGTCCCAATTCTTCCCATTCCCATTGAAACTTTTCAAATCCCTCTCAAAATTGTTGAAATTCTGTTGAAGCTTTTAAAATTCTCTCTAGAATTTTCAAAATCCACGTCCACATGTTTAAAATTTCACGTCAAAAAATGGCTAAAATTCCAGTTGAAATTTTTTCAAAGTCCCTTAAAAATTTTCCAATTTTTGTCCCAATTCTTCCCATTCCCATTGAAACTTTTCAAATCCCTCTCAAAACTGTTGAAATTCTGTTGAAGCTTTTAAAATTCTCTCTAGAATTTTCAAAATCCATGGCCACATGTTTACAATTTCACATCAAAAAATGGCTAAAATTCCAGTTGAAATTTTTTCAAAGTCCCTTAAAAATTTTCCAATTTTTGTCCCAATTCTTCCCATTCCCATTGAAACTTTTCAAATCCCTCTCAAAATTGTTGAAATTCTCTTGAAGCTTTTAAAATTCTCTCTAGAATTTTCAAAATCCGTGTCCACATGTTTACAATTTCACTAAAAAAAATGGCTAAAATTCCAGTTGAAATTTTTTCAAAGTCCCTTAAAAATTTTCCAATTTTTGTCCCAATTCTTCCCATTCCCATTGAAACTTTTCAAATCCCTCTCAAAATTGTTGAAATTCTGTTGAAGCTTTTAAAATTCTCTCTAGAATTTTCAAAATCCATGGCCACATGTTTACAATTTCACTTAAAAAAATGGCTAAAATTCCAGTTGAAATTTTTTCAAAGTCCCTTAAAAATTTTCCAATTTTTGTCCCAATTCTTCCCATTCCCATTGAAACTTTTCAAATCCCTCTCAAAATTGTTGAAATTCTCTTGAAGCTTTTAAAATTCTCTCTAGAATTTTCAAAATCCATGTCCACATGTTTACAATTTCACATAAAAAAATGGCTAAAATTCCAGTTGAAATTTTTTCAAAGTCCCTTAAAAATTTTCCAATTTTTGTCCCAATTCTTCCTATTCCCATTGAAACTTTTCAAATCCCTCTCAAAACTGTTGAAATTCTGTTGAAGCTTTTAAAATTCTCTCTAGAATTTTCAAAATCCACTTCAAAATGTTTACAATTTCACGTAACAAAATGGCTAAAATTCCAGTTGAAATTTTTTCAAAGTCCCTTAAAAATTTTCCAATTTTTGTCCCAATTCTTCCCATTCCCATTGAAACTTTTCAAATCCCTCTCAAAATTGTTGAAATTCTCTTGAAGCTTTTAAAATTCTCTCTAGAATTTTCAAAATCCATGTCCACATGTTTACAATTTCACGTCAAAAAATGGCTAAAATTCCAGTTGAAATTTTTTCAAAGTCCCTTAAAAATTTTCCAATTTTTGTCCCAATTCTTCCCATTCCCATTGAAACTTTTCAAATCCCTCTCAAAATTGTTGAAATTCTGTTGAAGCTTTTAAAATTCTCTCTAGAATTTTCAAAATCCATGGCCACATGTTTACAATTTCACTAAAAAAAATGGCTAAAATTCCAGTTGAAATTTTTTCAAAGTCCCTTAAAAATTTTCCAATTTTTGTCCCAATTCTTCCCATTCCCATTGAAACTTTTCAAATCCCTCTCAAAATTGTTGAAATTCTCTTGAAGCTTTTAAAATTCTCTCTAGAATTTTCAAAATCCATGGCCACATGTTTACAATTTCACGTCAAAAAAATGCTAAAATTCCAGTTGAAATTTTTTCAAAGTCCCTTAAAAATTTTCCAATTTTTGTCCCAATTCTTCCCATTCCCATTGAAACTTTTCAAATCCCTCTCAAAATTGTTGAAATTCTGTTGAAGCTTTTAAAATTCTCTCTAGAATTTTCAAAATCCATGGCCACATGTTTACAATTTCACATAAAAAAATGGCTAAAATTCCAGTTGAAATTTTTTCAAAGTCCCTTAAAAATTTTCCAATTTTTGTCCCAATTCTTCCCATTCCCATTGAAACTTTTCAAATCCCTCTCAAATTGTTGAAATTCTGTTGAAGCTTTTAAAATTCTCTCTAGAATTTTCAAAATCCATGGCCACATGTTTACAATTTCACGTCAAAAAATGCTAAAATTCCAGTTGAAATTTTTTCAAAGTCCCTTAAAAATTTTCCAATTTTTGTCCCAATTCTTCCCATTCCCATTGAAACTTTTCAAATCCCTCTCAAAATTGTTGAAATTCTCTTGAAGCTTTTAAAATTCTCTCTAGAATTTTCAAAATCCATGTCCACATGTTTACAATTTCACATAAAAAATGGCTAAAATTCCAGTTGAAATTTTTTCAAAGTCCCTTAAAAATTTTCCAATTTTTGTCCCACTTCTTCCCATTCCCATTGAAACTTTTCAAATCCCTCTCAAAATTGTAGAAATTCTGTTAAAGCTTTTAAAATTCTCTCTAGAATTTTCAAAATCCATGTCCACATGTTTACAATTTCACGTAAAAAAATGGCTAAAATTCCAGTTGAAATTTTTTCAAAGTCCCTTAAAAATTTTCCAATTTTTGTCCCAGTTCTTCCCATTCCCATTGAAACTTTTCAAATCCCTCTCAAAATTGTTGAAATTCTGTTGAAGCTTTTAAAATTCTCTCTAGAATTTTCAAAATCCATGGCCACATGTTTACAATTTCACATCAAAAAATGGCTAAAATTCCAGTTGAAATTTTTTCAAAGTCCCTTAAAAATTTTCCCATTTTTGTCCCAATTCTTCCCATTCCCATTGAAACTTTTCAAATCCCTCTCAAAATTGTAGAAATTCTGTTAAAGCTTTTAAAATTCTCTCTAGAATTTTCAAAATCCATGTCCACATGTTTACAATTTCACGTAAAAAAAATGGCTAAAATTCCAGTTGAAATTTTTTCAAAGTCCCTTAAAAATTTTCCAATTTTTGTCCCAATTCTTCCCATTCCCATTGAAACTTTTCAAATCCCTCTCAAAATTGTTGAAATTCTCTTGAAGCTTTTAAAATTCTCTCCAGAATTTTCAAAATCCACGTCCACATGTTTACAATTTCACGTCAAAAAATGGCTAAAATTCCAGTTGAAATTTTTTCAAAGTCCCTTAAAAATTTTCCAATTTTTGTCCCAATTCTTCCCATTCCCATTGGAACTTTTCAAATCCCTCTCAAAATTGTTGAAATTTTGTTAAAGCTTTTAAAATTCTCTCTAGAATTTTCAAAATCCATGTCCACATGTTTACAATTTCACGTCAAAAAATGGCTAAAATCCCAGTTGAAATTTTTTCAAAGTCCCTTAAAAATTTTCCAATTTTTGTCCCAATTCTTCCCATTCCCATTGAAACTTTTCAATCCCTCTCAAAACTGTTGAAATTCTGTTGAAGCTTTTAAAATTCTCTCTAGAATTTTCAAAATCCACTTCAAAATGTTTACAATTTCATGTAACAAAATGGCTAAAATTCCAGTTGAAATTTTTTCAAAGTCCTTAAAAATTTTCCAATTTTTGTCCCAATTCTTCCCATTCCCATTGAAACTTTTCAAATCCCTCTCAAAATTGTTGAAATTCTGTTGAAGCTTTTAAAATTCTCTCTAGAATTTTCAAAATCCATGTCCACATGTTTACAATTTCACATAAAAAAATGGCTAAAATTCCAGTTGAAATTTTTTCAAAGTCCCTTAAAAATTTTCCAATTTTTGTCCCAATTCTTCCCATTCCCATTGAAACTTTTCAAATCCCTCTCAAAATTGTTGAAATTCTCTTGAAGCTTTTAAAATTCTCTCTAGAATTTTCAAAATCCATGTCCACATGTTTACAATTTCACGTCAAAAAATGGCTAAAATTCCAGTTGAAATTTTTTCAAAGTCCCTTAAAAATTTTCCAATTTTTGTCCCAATTCTTCCCATTCCCATTGAAACTTTTCAAATCCCTCTCAAAATTGTTGAAATTCTGTTGAAGCTTTTAAAATTCTCTCTAGAATTTTCAAAATCCATGGCCACATGTTTACAATTTCACTAAAAAAATTGCTAAAATTCCAGTTGAAATTTTTTCAAAGTCCCTTAAAAATTTTCCAATTTTTGTCCCAATTCTTCCCATTCCCATTGAAACTTTTCAAATCCCTCTCAAAATTGTTGAAATTCTGTTGAAGCTTTTAAAATTCTCTCTAGAATTTTCAAAATCCATGTCCACATGTTTACAATTTCACATAAAAAAATGGCTAAAATTCCAGTTGAAATTTTTTCAAAGTCCCTTAAAAATTTTCCAATTTTTGTCCCAATTCTTCCCATTCCCATTGAAACTTTTCAAATCCCTCTCAAAATTGTTGAAATTCTGTTGAAGCTTTTAAAATTCTCTCTAGAATTTTCAAAATCCACGTCCACATGTTTAAAATTTCACGTCAAAAAATGGCTAAAATTCCAGTTGAAATTTTTTCAAAGTCCCTTAAAAATTTTCCAATTTTTGTCCCAATTCTTCCCATTCCCATTGAAACTTTTCAAATCCCTCTCAAAACTGTTGAAATTCTGTTGAAGCTTTTAAAATTCTCTCTAGAATTTTCAAAATCCATGTCCACATGTTTACAATTTCACTAAAAAAAATGGCTAAAATTCCAGTTGAAATTTTTTCAAAGTCCCTTAAAAATTTTCCAATTTTTGTCCCAATTCTTCCCATTCCCATTGAAACTTTTCAAATCCCTCTCAAAATTGTTGAAATTCTCTTGAAGCTTTTAAAATTCTCTCTAGAATTTTCAAAATCCGTGTCCACATGTTTACAATTTCACTAAAAAAAATGGCTAAAATTCCAGTTGAAATTTTTTCAAAGTCCCTTAAAAATTTTCCAATTTTTGTCCCAATTCTTCCCATTCCCATTGAAACTTTTCAAATCCCTCTCAAAATTGTTGAAATTCTGTTGAAGCTTTTAAAATTCTCTCTAGAATTTTCAAAATCCATGGCCACATGTTTACAATTTCACGTAAAAAAAAGGCTAAAATTCCAGTTGAAATTTTTTCAAAGTCCCTTAAAAATTTTCCAATTTTTGTCCCAATTCTTCCCATTCCCATTGAAACTTTTCAAATCCCTCTCAAAATTGTTGAAATTCTCTTGAAGCTTTTAAAATTCTCTCTAGAATTTTCAAAATCCATGTCCACATGTTTACAATTTCACATAAAAAAATGGCTAAAATTCCAGTTGAAATTTTTTCAAAGTCCCTTAAAAATTTTCCAATTTTTGTCCCAATTCTTCCTATTCCCATTGAAACTTTTCAAATCCCTCTCAAAACTGTTGAAATTCTGTTGAAGCTTTTAAAATTCTCTCTAGAATTTTCAAAATCCACTTCAAAATGTTTACAATTTCACGTAACAAAATGGCTAAAATTCCAGTTGAAATTTTTTCAAAGTCCCTTAAAAATTTTCCAATTTTTGTCCCAATTCTTCCCATTCCCATTGAAACTTTTCAAATCCCTCTCAAAATTGTTGAAATTCTCTTGAAGCTTTTAAAATTCTCTCTAGAATTTTCAAAATCCATGTCCACATGTTTACAATTTCACGTCAAAAAATGGCTAAAATTCCAGTTGAAATTTTTTCAAAGTCCCTTAAAAATTTTCCAATTTTTGTCCCAATTCTTCCCATTCCCATTGAAACTTTTCAAATCCCTCTCAAAATTGTTGAAATTCTGTTGAAGCTTTTAAAATTCTCTCTAGAATTTTCAAAATCCATGGCCACATGTTTACAATTTCACGTCAAAAAATTGCTAAAATTCCAGTTGAAATTTTTTCAAAGTCCCTTAAAAATTTTCCAATTTTTGTCCCAATTCTTCCCATTCCCATTGAAACTTTTCAAATCCCTCTCAAAATTGTAGAAATTCTGTTGAAGCTTTTAAAATTCTCTCTAGAATTTTCAAAATCCATGTCCACATGTTTACAATTTCACATAAAAAAATGGCTAAAATTCCAGTTGAAATTTTTTCAAAGTCCCTTAAAAATTTTCCAATTTTTGTCCCAATTCTTCCCATTCCCATTGAAACTTTTCAAATCCCTCTCAAAATTGTTGAAATTCTGTTGAAGCTTTTAAAATTCTCTCTAGAATTTTCAAAATCCACTTCAAAATGTTTACAATTTCACGTAACAAAATGGCTAAAATTCCAGTTGAAATTTTTTCAAAGTCCCTTAAAAATTTTCCAATTTTTGTCCCAATTCTTCCCATTCCCATTGAAACTTTTCAAATCCCTCTCAAAATTGTTGAAATTCTGTTGAAGCTTTTAAAATTCTCTCTAGAATTTTCAAAATCCATGGCCACATGTTTACAATTTCACATAAAAAAATGGCTAAAATTCCAGTTGAAATTTTTTCAAAGTCCCTTAAAAATTTTCCAATTTTTGTCCCAATTCTTCCCATTCCCATTGAAACTTTTCAAATCCCTCTCAAAATTGTTGAAATTCTGTTGAAGCTTTTAAAATTCTCTCTAGAATTTTCAAAATCCATGGCCACATGTTTACAATTTCACGTCAAAAAAATGCTAAAATTCCAGTTGAAATTTTTTCAAAGTCCCTTAAAAATTTTCCAATTTTTGTCCCAATTCTTCCCATTCCCATTGAAACTTTTCAAATCCCTCTCAAAATTGTTGAAATTCTCTTGAAGCTTTTAAAATTCTCTCTAGAATTTTCAAAATCCATGTCCACATGTTTACAATTTCACATAAAAAAATGGCTAAAATTCCAGTTGAAATTTTTTCAAAGTCCCTTAAAAATTTTCCAATTTTTGTCCCACTTCTTCCCATTCCCATTGAAACTTTTCAAATCCCTCTCAAAATTGTAGAAATTCTGTTAAAGCTTTTAAAATTCTCTCTAGAATTTTCAAAATCCATGTCCACATGTTTACAATTTCACGTAAAAAAATGGCTAAAATTCCAGTTGAAATTTTTTCAAAGTCCCTTAAAAATTTTCCAATTTTTGTCCCAGTTCTTCCCATTCCCATTGAAACTTTTCAAATCCCTCTCAAAATTGTTGAAATTCTGTTGAAGCTTTTAAAATTCTCTCTAGAATTTTCAAAATCCATGGCCACATGTTTACAATTTCACATCAAAAAATGGCTAAAATTCCAGTTGAAATTTTTTCAAAGTCCCTTAAAAATTTTCCCATTTTTGTCCCAATTCTTCCCATTCCCATTGAAACTTTTCAAATCCCTCTCAAAATTGTAGAAATTCTGTTAAAGCTTTTAAAATTCTCTCTAGAATTTTCAAAATCCATGTCCACATGTTTACAATTTCACGTAAAAAAAATGGCTAAAATTCCAGTTGAAATTTTTTCAAAGTCCCTTAAAAATTTTCCAATTTTTGTCCCAATTCTTCCCATTCCCATTGAAACTTTTCAAATCCCTCTCAAAATTGTTGAAATTCTCTTGAAGCTTTTAAAATTCTCTCCAGAATTTTCAAAATCCACGTCCACATGTTTACAATTTCACGTCAAAAAATGGCTAAAATTCCAGTTGAAATTTTTTCAAAGTCCCTTAAAAATTTTCCAATTTTTGTCCCAATTCTTCCCATTCCCATTGGAACTTTTCAAATCCCTCTCAAAATTGTTGAAATTTTGTTAAAGCTTTTAAAATTCTCTCTAGAATTTTCAAAATCCATGTCCACATGTTTACAATTTCACGTCAAAAAATGGCTAAAATCCCAGTTGAAATTTTTTCAAAGTCCCTTAAAAATTTTCCAATTTTTGTCCCAATTCTTCCCATTCCCATTGAAACTTTTCAAATCCCTCTCAAAATTGTTGAAATTTTGTTAAAGCTTTTAAAATTCTCTCTAGAATTTTCAAAATCCATGTCCACATGTTTACAATTTCACATCAAAAAATGGCTAAAATTCCAGTTGAAATTTTTTCAAAGTCCCTTAAAAATTTTCCAATTTTTGTCCCAATTCTTCCCATTCCCATTGAAACTTTTCAAATCCCTCTCAAAATTGTTGAAATTCTCTTGAAGCTTTTAAAATTCTCTCTAGAATTTTCAAAATCCATGACCACATGTTTACAATTTCACATCAAAAAATGGCTAAAATTCCAGTTGAAATTTTTTCAAAGTCCCTTAAAAATTTTCCAATTTTTGTCCCAATTCTTCCCATTCCCATTGAAACTTTTCAAATCCCTCTCAAAATTGTTGAAATTCTCTTGAAGCTTTTAAAATTCTCTCTAGAATTTTCAAAATCCATGGCCACATGTTTACAATTTCACATAAAAAAATGGCTAAAATTACAGTTGAAATTTTTTCAAAGTCCCTTAAAAATTTTCCAATTTTTGTCCCAATTCTTCCCATTCCCATTGAAACTTTTCAAATCCCTCTCAAAATTGTTGAAATTCTGTTGAAGCTTTTAAAATTCTCTCTAGAATTTTCAAAATCCATGGCCACATGTTTACAATTTCACGTCAAAAAAATGCTAAAATTCCAGTTGAAATTTTTTCAAAGTCCCTTAAAAATTTTCCAATTTTTGTCCCAATTCTTCCCATTCCCATTGAAACTTTTCAAATCCCTCTCAAAATTGTTGAAATTCTCTTGAAGCTTTTAAAATTCTCTCTAGAATTTTCAAAATCCACGTCCACATGTTTACAATTTCACATAAAAAAATGGCTAAAATTCCAGTTGAAATTTTTTCAAAGTCCCTTAAAAATTTTCCAATTTTTGTCCCACTTCTTCCCATTCCCATTGAAACTTTTCAAATCCCTCTCAAAATTGTAGAAATTCTGTTAAAGCTTTTAAAATTCTCTCTAGAATTTTCAAAATCCATGTCCACATGTTTACAATTTCACGTAAAAAAATGGCTAAAATTCCAGTTGAAATTTTTTCAAAGTCCCTTAAAAATTTTCCAATTTTTGTCCCAATTCTTCCCATTCCCATTGAAACTTTTCAAATCCCTCTCAAAATTGTTGAAATTCTGTTGAAGCTTTTAAAATTCTCTCTAGAATTTTCAAAATCCATGGCCACATGTTTACAATTTCACGTCAAAAAATGGCTAAAATTCCAGTTGAAATTTTTTCAAAGTCCCTTAAAAATTTTCCAATTTTTGTCCCAATTCTTCCCATTCCCATTGAAACTTTTCAAATCCCTCTCAAAATTGTTGAAATTCTGTTGAAGCTTTTAAAATTCTCTCTAGAATTTTCAAAATCCATGGCCACATGTTTACAATTTCACGTAAAAAAAATGCTAAAATTCCAGTTGAAATTTTTTCAAAGTCCCTTAAAAATTTTCCAATTTTTGTCCCAATTCTTCCCATTCCCATTGAAACTTTTCAAATCCCTCTCAAAATTGTTGAAATTCTGTTGAAGCTTTTAAAATTCTCTCTAGAATTTTCAAAATCCATGGCCACATGTTTACAATTTCACATAAAAAAAATTGCTAAAATTCCAGTTGAAATTTTTTCAAAGTCCCTTAAAAATTTTCCAATTTTTGTCCCAATTCTTCCCATTCCCATTGAAACTTTTCAAATCCCTCTCAAAATTGTAGAAATTCTGTTGAAGCTTTTAAAATTCTCTCTAGAATTTTCAAAATCCATGTCCACATGTTTACAATTTCACATAAAAAAATGGCTAAAATTCCAGTTGAAATTTTTTCAAAGTCCCTTAAAAATTTTCCAATTTTTGTCCCAATTCTTCCCATTCCCATTGAAACTTTTCAAATCCCTCTCAAAATTGTTGAAATTCTCTTGAAGCTTTTAAAATTCTCTCTAGAATTTTCAAAATCCATGTCCACATGTTTACAATTTCACGTCAAAAAATGGCTAAAATTCCAGTTGAAATTTTTTCAAAGTCCCTTAAAAATTTTCCAATTTTTGTCCCAATTCTTCCCATTCCCATTGAAACTTTTCAAATCCCTCTCAAAACTGTTGAAATTCTGTTGAAGCTTTTAAAATTCTCTCTAGAATTTTCAAAATCCATGGCCACATGTTTACAATTTCACTAAAAAAAATGGCTAAAATTCCAGTTGAAATTTTTTCAAAGTCCCTGAAAAATTTTCCAATTTTTGTCCCAATTCTTCCCATTCCCATTGAAACTTTTCAAATCCCTCTCAAAATTGTTGAAATTCTGTTGAAGCTTTTAAAATTCTCTCTAGAATTTTCAAAATCCGTGTCCACATGTTTACAATTTCACTAAAAAAAATGGCTAAAATTCCAGTTGAAATTTTTTCAAAGTCCCTTAAAAATTTTCCAATTTTTGTCCCAATTCTTCCCATTCCCATTGAAACTTTTCAAATCCCTCTCAAAATTGTTGAAATTCTCTTGAAGCTTTTAAAATTCTCTCTAGAATTTTCAAAATCCATGTCCACATGTTTACAATTTCACTTAAAAAAATGGCTAAAATTCCAGTTGAAATTTTTTCAAAGTCCCTTAAAAATTTTCCAATTTTTGTCCCAATTCTTCCCATTCCCATTGAAACTTTTCAAATCCCTCTCAAAATTGTTGAAATTCTCTTGAAGCTTTTAAAATTCTCTCTAGAATTTTCAAAATCCATGTCCACATGTTTACAATTTCACATAAAAAAATGGCTAAAATTCCAGTTGAAATTTTTTCAAAGTCCCTTAAAAATTTTCCAATTTTTGTCCCAATTCTTCCTATTCCCATTGAAACTTTTCAAATCCCTCTCAAAACTGTTGAAATTCTGTTGAAGCTTTTAAAATTCTCTCTAGAATTTTCAAAATCCACTTCAAAATGTTTACAATTTCACGTAACAAAATGGCTAAAATTCCAGTTGAAATTTTTTCAAAGTCCCTTAAAAATTTTCCAATTTTTGTCCCAATTCTTCCCATTCCCATTGAAACTTTTCAAATCCCTCTCAAAATTGTTGAAATTCTCTTGAAGCTTTTAAAATTCTCTCTAGAATTTTCAAAATCCATGGCCACATGTTTACAATTTCACGTCAAAAAATGGCTAAAATTCCAGTTGAAATTTTTTCAAAGTCCCTTAAAAATTTTCCAATTTTTGTCCCAATTCTTCCCATTCCCATTGAAACTTTTCAAATCCCTCTCAAAATTGTTGAAATTCTCTTGAAGCTTTTAAAATTCTCTCTAGAATTTTCAAAATCCATGGCCACATGTTTACAATTTCACTAAAAAAAATGGCTAAAATTCCAGTTGAAATTTTTTCAAAGTCCCTTAAAAATTTTCCAATTTTTGTCCCAATTCTTCCCATTCCCATTGAAACTTTTCAAATCCCTCTCAAAATTGTAGAAATTCTGTTGAAGCTTTTAAAATTCTCTCTAGAATTTTCAAAATCCATGTCCACATGTTTACAATTTCACATAAAAAAATGGCTAAAATTCCAGTTGAAATTTTTTCAAAGTCCCTTAAAAATTTTCCAATTTTTGTCCCAATTCTTCCCATTCCCATTGAAACTTTTCAAATCCCTCTCAAAATTGTTGAAATTCTGTTGAAGCTTTTAAAATTCTCTCTAGAATTTTCAAAATCCACTTCAAAATGTTTACAATTTCACGTAACAAAATGGCTAAAATTCCAGTTGAAATTTTTTCAAAGTCCCTTAAAAATTTTCCAATTTTTGTCCCAATTCTTCCCATTCCCATTGAAACTTTTCAAATCCCTCTCAAAATTGTTGAAATTCTGTTGAAGCTTTTAAAATTCTCTCTAGAATTTTCAAAATCCATGGCCACATGTTTACAATTTCACGTCAAAAAATGGCTAAAATTCCAGTTGAAATTTTTTCAAAGTCCCTTAAAAATTTTCCAATTTTTGTCCCAATTCTTCCTATTCCCATTGAAACTTTTCAAATCCCTCTCAAAACTGTTGAAATTCTGTTGAAGCTTTTAAAATTCTCTCTAGAATTTTCAAAATCCACTTCAAAATGTTTACAATTTCACGTAACAAAATGGCTAAAATTCCAGTTGAAATTTTTTCAAAGTCCCTTAAAAATTTTCCAATTTTTGTCCCAATTCTTCCCATTCCCATTGAAACTTTTCAAATCCCTCTCAAAATTGTTGAAATTCTCTTGAAGCTTTTAAAATTCTCTCTAGAATTTTCAAAATCCATGTCCACATGTTTACAATTTCACGTCAAAAAATGGCTAAAATTCCAGTTGAAATTTTTTCAAAGTCCCTTAAAAATTTTCCAATTTTTGTCCCAATTCTTCCCATTCCCATTGAAACTTTTCAAATCCCTCTCAAAATTGTTGAAATTCTCTTGAAGCTTTTAAAATTCTCTCTAGAATTTTCAAAATCCATGGCCACATGTTTACAATTTCACTAAAAAAAATGGCTAAAATTCCAGTTGAAATTTTTTCAAAGTCCCTTAAAAATTTTCCAATTTTTGTCCCAATTCTTCCCATTCCATTGAAACTTTTCAAATCCCTCTCAAAATTGTAGAAATTCTGTTGAAGCTTTTAAAATTCTCTCTAGAATTTTCAAAATCCATGTCCACATGTTTACAATTTCACATAAAAAAATGGCTAAAATTCCAGTTGAAATTTTTTCAAAGTCCCTTAAAAATTTTCCAATTTTTGTCCCAATTCTTCCCATTCCCATTGAAACTTTTCAAATCCCTCTCAAAATTGTTGAAATTCTCTTGAAGCTTTTAAAATTCTCTCTAGAATTTTCAAAATCCACTTCAAAATGTTTACAATTTCACGTAACAAAATGGCTAAAATTCCAGTTGAAATTTTTTCAAAGTCCCTTAAAAATTTTCCAATTTTTGTCCCAATTCTTCCCATTCCCATTGAAACTTTTCAAATCCCTCTCAAAATTGTTGAAATTCTGTTGAAGCTTTTAAAATTCTCTCTAGAATTTTCAAAATCCATGGCCACATGTTTACAATTTCACATAAAAAAATGGCTAAAATTCCAGTTGAAATTTTTTCAAAGTCCCTTAAAAATTTTCCAATTTTTGTCCCAATTCTTCCCATTCCCATTGAAACTTTTCAAATCCCTCTCAAAATTGTTGAAATTCTGTTGAAGCTTTTAAAATTCTCTCTAGAATTTTCAAAATCCATGGCCACATGTTTACAATTTCACGTCAAAAAAATGCTAAAATTCCAGTTGAAATTTTTTCAAAGTCCCTTAAAAATTTTCCAATTTTTGTCCCAATTCTTCCCATTCCCATTGAAACTTTTCAAATCCCTCTCAAAATTGTTGAAATTCTCTTGAAGCTTTTAAAATTCTCTCTAGAATTTTCAAAATCCATGTCCACATGTTTACAATTTCACATAAAAAAATGGCTAAAATTCCAGTTGAAATTTTTCAAAGTCCCTTAAAAATTTTCCAATTTTTGTCCCACTTCTTCCCATTCCCATTGAAACTTTTCAAATCCCTCTCAAAATTGTTGAAATTCTGTTGAAGCTTTTAAAATTCTCTCTAGAATTTTCAAAATCCATGTCCACATGTTTACAATTTCACGTAAAAAAATGGCTAAAATTCCAGTTGAAATTTTTTCAAAGTCCCTTAAAAATTTTCCAATTTTTGTCCCAGTTCTTCCCATTCCCATTGAAACTTTTCAAATCCCTCTCAAAATTGTTGAAATTCTGTTGAAGCTTTTAAAATTCTCTCTAGAATTTTCAAAATCCATGGCCACATGTTTACAATTTCACATCAAAAAATGGCTAAAATTCCAGTTGAAATTTTTTCAAAGTCCCTTAAAAATTTTCCCATTTTTGTCCCAATTCTTCCCATTCCCATTGAAACTTTTCAAATCCCTCTCAAAATTGTAGAAATTCTGTTAAAGCTTTTAAAATTCTCTCTAGAATTTTCAAAATCCATGTCCACATGTTTACAATTTCACGTAAAAAAAATGGCTAAAATTCCAGTTGAAATTTTTTCAAAGTCCCTTAAAAATTTTCCAATTTTTGTCCCAATTCTTCCCATTCCCATTGAAACTTTTCAAATCCCTCTCAAAATTGTTGAAATTCTGTTGAAGCTTTTAAAATTCTCTCCAGAATTTTCAAAATCCATGTCCACATGTTTACAATTTCACGTCAAAAAATGGCTAAAATTCCAGTTGAAATTTTTTCAAAGTCCCTTAAAAATTTTCCAATTTTTGTCCCAATTCTTCCCATTCCCATTGGAACTTTTCAAATCCCTCTCAAATTGTTGAAATTTTGTTAAAGCTTTTAAAATTCTCTCTAGAATTTTCAAAATCCATGTCCACATGTTTACAATTTCACGTCAAAAAATGGCTAAAATTCCAGTTGAAATTTTTTCAAAGTCCCTGAAAAATTTTCCAATTTTTGTCCCAATTCTTCCCATTCCCATTGAAACTTTTCAAATCCCTCTCAAAATTGTTGAAATTCTCTTGAAGCTTTTAAAATTCTCTCTAGAATTTTCAAAATCCATGTCCACATGTTTACAATTTCACATCAAAAAAATGGCTAAAATTCCAGTTGAAATTTTTTCAAAGTCCCTTAAAAATTTTCCAATTTTTGTCCCAATTCTTCCCATTCCCATTGAAACTTTTCAAATCCCTCTCAAAATTGTTGAAATTCTCTTGAAGCTTTTAAAATTCTCTCTAGAATTTTCAAATCCATGACCACATGTTTACAATTTCACATCAAAAAATGGCTAAAATTCCAGTTGAAATTTTTTCAAAGTCCCTTAAAAATTTTCCAATTTTTGTCCCAATTCTTCCCATTCCCATTGAAACTTTTCAAATCCCTCTCAAAATTGTTGAAATTCTCTTGAAGCTTTTAAAATTCTCTCTAGAATTTTCAAAATCCATGGCCACATGTTTACAATTTCACATAAAAAAATGGCTAAAATTCCAGTTGAAATTTTTTCAAAGTCCCTTAAAAATTTTCCAATTTTTGTCCCAATTCTTCCCATTCCCATTGAAACTTTTCAAATCCCTCTCAAAATTGTTGAAATTCTGTTGAAGCTTTTAAAATTCTCTCTAGAATTTTCAAAATCCATGGCCACATGTTTACAATTTCACGTCAAAAAAATGCTAAAATTCCAGTTGAAATTTTTTCAAAGTCCCTTAAAAATTTTCCAATTTTTGTCCCAATTCTTCCCATTCCCATTGAAACTTTTCAAATCCCTCTCAAAATTGTTGAAATTCTCTTGAAGCTTTTAAAATTCTCTCTAGAATTTTCAAAATCCACGTCCACATGTTTACAATTTCACATAAAAAAATGGCTAAAATTCCAGTTGAAATTTTTTCAAAGTCCCTTAAAAATTTTCCAATTTTTGTCCCACTTCTTCCCATTCCCATTGAAACTTTTCAAATCCCTCTCAAAATTGTAGAAATTCTGTTAAAGCTTTTAAAATTCTCTCTAGAATTTTCAAAATCCATGTCCACATGTTTACAATTTCACGTAAAAAAATGGCTAAAATTCCAGTTGAAATTTTTTCAAAGTCCCTTAAAAATTTTCCAATTTTTGTCCCAATTCTTCCATTCCCATTGAAACTTTTCAAATCCCTCTCAAAATTGTTGAAATTCTGTTGAAGCTTTTAAAATTCTCTCTAGAATTTTCAAAATCCATGTCCACATGTTTACAATTTCACATAAAAAAATGGCTAAAATTCCAGTTGAAATTTTTTCAAAGTCCCTTAAAAATTTTCCAATTTTTGTCCCAATTCTTCCCATTCCCATTGAAACTTTTCAAATCCCTCTCAAAATTGTTGAAATTCTCTTGAAGCTTTTAAAATTCTCTCTAGAATTTTCAAAATCCATGTCCACATGTTTACAATTTCACATCAAAAAATGGCTAAAATTCCAGTTGAAATTTTTTCAAAGTCCCTTAAAAATTTCCAATTTTTGTCCCAATTCTTCCCATTCCCATTGAAACTTTTCAAATCCCTCTCAAAATTGTTGAAATTCTCTTGAAGCTTTTAAAATTCTCTCTAGAATTTTCAATATCCATGTCCACATGTTTACAATTTCACGTCAAAAAATGGCTAAAATTCCAGTTGAAATTTTTTCAAAGTCCCTTAAAAATTTTCCAATTTTTGTCCCAATTCTTCCCATTC
>NW_028115838.1:0-102676 GCF_964273445.1 Streptopelia decaocto
AAAATTCCAGTTGAAATTTTTTTCAAAGTCCCTTAAAAATTTTCCCATTTTTGTCCCAAGTCTTCCCATTCCCATTGAAACTTTTCAAATCCCTCTCAAAATTGTTGAAATTCTCTTGAAGCTTTTAAAATTCTCTCTAGAATTTTCAAAATCCATGTCCACATGTTTACAATTTCACGTCAAAATTGCTAAAATTCCAGTTGAAATTTTTTCAAAGTCCCTTCAAAATTTTCCAATTTTTGTCCCAATTCTTCCCATTCCCATTGAAACTTTTCAAATCCCTCTCAAAATTGTTGAAATTCTCTTGAAGCTTTTAAAATTCTCTCTAGAATTTTCAAAATCCATGGCCACATGTTTACAATTTCACGTCAAAAAATGGCTAAAATTCCAGTTGAAATTTTTTCAAAGTCCCTTAAAAATTTTCCCATTTTTGTCCCAATTCTTCCCATTCCCATTGAAACTTTTCAAATCCCTCTCAAAATTGTTGAAATTCTGTTGAAGCTTTTAAAATTCTCTCTAGAATTTTCAAAATCCATGGCCACATGTTTACAATTTCACGTCAAAAAATGGCTAAAATTCCAGTTGAAATTTTTTCAAAGTCCCTTAAAAATTTTCCAGTTTTTGTCCCAATTCTTCCCATTCCCATTGAAACTTTTCAAATCCCTCTCCAAATTGTTGAAATTCTCTTGAAGCTTTTAAAATTCTCTCTAGAATTTTCAAAATCCATGGCCACATGTTTACAATTTCACGTCAAAAAATGGCTAAAATTCCAGTTGAAATTTTTTCAAAGTCCCTTAAAAATTTTCCAATTTTTGTCCCAATTCTTCCCATTCCCATTGAAACTTTTCAAATCCCTCTCAAAATTGTTGAAATTCTCTTGAAGCTTTTAAAATTCTCTCTAGAATTTTCAAAATCCATGGCCACATGCTTACAATTTCACGTCAAAAAATGGCTAAAATTCCAGTTGAAATTTTTTCAAAGTCCCTTAAAAATTTTCCAATTTTTGTCCCAATTCTTCCCATTCCCATTGAAACTTTTCAAATCCCTCTCAAAATTGTTGAAATTCTCTTGAAGCTTTTAAAATTCTCTCTAGAATTTTCAAAATCCATGTCCACATGTTTACAATTTCACGTCAAAAAATGGCTAAAATTCCAGTTGAAATTTTTTCAAAGTCCCTTAAAAATTTTCCCATTTTTGTCCCAATTCTTCCCATTCCCATTGAAACTTTTCAAATCCCTCTCAAAATTGTTGAAATTCTCTTGAAGCTTTTAAAATTCTCTCTAGAATTTTCAAAATCCATGTCCACATGTTTACAATTTCACGTCAAAAAATGCTAAAATTCCAGTTGAAATTTTTTCAAAGTCCCTTCAAAATTTTCCAATTTTTGTCCCAATTCTTCCCATTCCCATTGAAACTTTTCAAATCCCTCTCAAAATTGTTGAAATTCTCTTGAAGCTTTTAAAATTCTCTCTAGAATTTTCAAAATCCATGTCCACATGTTTACAATTTCACGTCAAAAAATGGCTAAAATTCCAGTTGAAATTTTTTCAAAGTCCCTTAAAAATTTTCCAATTTTTGTCCCAATTCTTCCCATTCCCATTGAAACTTTTCAAATCCCTCTCAAAATTGTTGAAATTCTCTTGAAGCTTTTAAAATTCTCTCTAGAATTTTCAAAATCCATGGCCACATGCTTACAATTTCACGTCAAAAAATGGCTAAAATTCCACTTGAAATTTTTTCAAAGTCCCTTAAAAATTTTCCCATTTTTGTCCCAATTCTTCCCATTCCCATTGAAACTTTTCAAATCCCTCTCAAAATTGTTGAAATTCTCTTGAAGCTTTTAAAATTCTCTCTAGAATTTTCAAAATCCACTTCAACATGTTTACAATTTCACGTCAAAATTGCTAAAATTCCAGTTGAAATTTTTTCAAAGTCCCTTAAAAATTTTCCAATTTTTGTCCCCAATTCTTCCCATTCCCATTGAAACTTTTCAAATCCCTCTCAAAATTGTTGAAATTCTCTTGAAGCTTTTAAAATTCTCTCTAGAATTTTCAAAATCCATGTCCACATGTTTACAATTTCACGTCAAAAAATGGCTAAAATTCCAGTTGAAATTTTTTCAAAGTCCCTTAAAAATTTTCCAATTTTTGTCCCAATTCTTCCCATTCCCATTGAAACTTTTCAAATCCCTCTCAAAATTGTTGAAATTCTCTTGAAGCTTTTAAAATTCTCTCTAGAATTTTCAAAATCCATGGCCACATGTTTACAATTTCACGTCAAAAAATGGCTAAAATTCCAGTTGAAATTTTTTCAAAGTCCCTTAAAAATTTTCCCATTTTTGTCCCAATTCTTCCCATTCCCATTGAAACTTTTCAAATCCCTCTCAAAATTGTTGAAATTCTCTTGAAGCTTTTAAAATTCTCTCTAGAATTTTCAAAATCCATGTCCACATGTTTACAATTTCACGTCAAAAAATGGCTAAAATTCCAGTTGAAATTTTTTCAAAGTCCCTTAAAAATTTTCCAATTTTTGTCCCAATTCTTCCCATTCCCATTGAAACTTTTCAAATCCCTCTCAAAATTGTTGAAATTCTCTTGAAGCTTTTAAAATTCTCTCTAGAATTTTCAAAATCCATGTCCACATGTTTACAATTTCACATCAAAAAATGGCTAAAATTCCAGTTGAAATTTTTTCAAAGTCCCTTAAAAATTTTCCAATTTTTGTCCCAATTCTTCCCATTCCCATTGAAACTTTTCAAATCCCTCTCAAATTGTTGAAATTCTCTTGAAGCTTTTAAAATTCTCTCTAGAATTTTCAAAATCCATGTCCACATGTTTACAATTTCACGTTAAAAAAATGCTAAAATTCCAGTTGAAATTTTTTCAAAGTCTCTTAAAAATTTTCAAATTTTTGTCCCAATTCTTCCCATTCCCATTGAAACTTTTCAAATCCCTCTCAAAATTGTTGAAATTCTGTTGAAGCTTTTAAAATTCTCTCTAGAATTTTCAAAATCCATGTCCACATGTTTACAATTTCACGTCAAAAAATGGCTAAAATTCCAGTTGAAATTTTTTCAAAGTCCCTTAAAAATTTTCCAATTTTTGTCCCAATTCTTCCCATTCCCATTGAAACTTTTCAAATCCCTCTCAAAATTGTTGAAATTCTCTTGAAGCTTTTAAAATTCTCTCTAGAATTTTCAAAATCCATGGCCACATGTTTACAATTTCACGTCAAAAAATGGCTAAAATTCCAGTTGAAATTTTTTCAAAGTCCCTTAAAAATTTTCCCATTTTTGTCCCAATTCTTCCCATTCCCATTGAAACTTTTCAAATCCCTCTCAAAATTGTTGAAATTCTCTTGAAGCTTTTAAAATTCTCTCTAGAATTTTCAAAATCCATGTCCACATGTTTACAATTTCACGTCAAAAAATTGCTAAAATTCCAGTTGAAATTTTTTCAAAGTCCCTTAAAAATTTTCCAATTTTTGTCCCAATTCTTCCCATTCCCATTGAAACTTTTCAAATCCCTCTCAAAATTGTTGAAATTCTGTTGAAGCTTTTAAAATTCTCGCTAGAATTTTCAAAATCCATAGCCACATGTTTACAATTTCACGTCAAAAAATGGCTAAAATTCCAGTTGAAATTTTTTCAAAGTCCCTTAAAAATTTTCCAATTTTTGTCCCAATTCTTCCCATTCCCATTGAAACTTTTCAAATCCCTCTCAAAATTGTTGAAATTCTCTTGAAGCTTTTAAAATTCTAATTCTTTTAAAATTCTAATTTTCAAAATCCATGTCCACATGTTTACAATTTCACGTCAAAAAATGGCTAAAATTCCAGTTGAAATTTTTTCAAAGTCCCTTAAAAATTTTCCCATTTTTGTCCCAATTCTTCCCATTCCCATTGAAACTTTTCAAATCCCTCTCAAAATTGTTGAAATTCTCTTGAAGCTTTTAAAATTCTCTCCAGAATTTTCAAAATCCATGTCCACATGTTTACAATTTCACGTTAAAAAAATGCTAAAATTCCAGTTGAAATTTTTTCAAAGTCCCTTAAAAATTTTCCAATTTTTGTCCCAATTCTTCCCATTCCCATTGAAACTTTTCAAATCCCTCTCAAAATTGTTGAAATTCTCTTGAAGCTTTTAAAATTCTCTCTAGAATTTTCAAAATCCACTTCATCATGTTTACAATTTCACGTCAAAAAATGGCTAAAATTCCAGTTGAAATTTTTTCAAAGTCCCTTAAAAATTTTCCCATTTTTGTCCCAATTCTTCCCATTCCCATTGAAACTTTTCAAATCCCTCTCAAAATTGTTGAAATTCTCTTGAAGCTTTTAAAATTCTCTCTAGAATTTTCAAAATCCATGGCCACATGCTTACAATTTCACGTCAAAAAATGGCTAAAATTCCAGTTGAAATTTTTTCAAAGTCCCTTAAAAATTTTCCCATTTTTGTCCCAATTCTTCCCATTCCCATTGAAACTTTTCAAATCCCTCTCAAAATTGTTGAAATTCTGTTGAAGCTTTTAAAATTCTCTCTAGAATTTTCAAAATCCATGGCCACATGTTTACAATTTCACGTCAAAAAATGGCTAAAATTCCAGTTGAAATTTTTTCAAAGTCCCTTAAAAATTTTCCAATTTTTGTCCCAATTCTTCCCATTCCCATTGAAACTTTTCAAATCCCTCTCCAAATTGTTGAAATTCTCTTGAAGCTTTTAAAATTCTCTCTAGAATTTTCAAAATCCATGGCCACATGTTTACAATTTCACGTCAAAAAATGGCTAAAATTCCAGTTGAAATTTTTTCAAAGTCCCTTAAAAATTTTCCAATTTTTGTCCCAATTCTTCCCATTCCCATTGAAACTTTTCAAATCCCTCTCAAAATTGTTGAAATTCTCTTGAAGCTTTTAAAATTCTCTCTAGAATTTTCAAAATCCATGGCCACATGCTTACAATTTCACGTCAAAAAATGGCTAAAATTCCAGTTGAAATTTTTTCAAAGTCCCTTAAAAATTTTCCAATTTTTGTCCCAATTCTTCCCATTCCCATTGAAACTTTTCAAATCCCTCTCAAAATTGTTGAAATTCTCTTGAAGCTTTTAAAATTCTCTCTAGAATTTTCAAAATCCATGTCCACATGTTTACAATTTCACGTCAAAAAATGGCTAAAATTCCAGTTGAAATTTTTTCAAAGTCCCTTAAAAATTTTCCCATTTTTGTCCCAATTCTTCCCATTCCCATTGAAACTTTTCAAATCCCTCTCAAAATTGTTGAAATTCTCTTGAAGCTTTTAAAATTCTCTCTAGAATTTTCAAAATCCATGTCCACATGTTTACAATTTCACGTCAAAAAATGCTAAAATTCCAGTTGAAATTTTTTCAAAGTCCCTTCAAAATTTTCCAATTTTTGTCCCAATTCTTCCCATTCCCATTGAAACTTTTCAAATCCCTCTCAAAATTGTTGAAATTCTCTTGAAGCTTTTAAAATTCTCTCTAGAATTTTCAAAATCCATGTCCACATGTTTACAATTTCACGTCAAAAAATGGCTAAAATTCCAGTTGAAATTTTTTCAAAGTCCCTTAAAAATTTTCCAATTTTTGTCCCAATTCTTCCCATTCCCATTGAAACTTTTCAAATCCCTCTCAAAATTGTTGAAATTCTCTTGAAGCTTTTAAAATTCTCTCTAGAATTTTCAAAATCCATGTCCACATGTTTACAATTTCACGTCAAAAAATGCTAAAATTCCAGTTGAAATTTTTTCAAAGTCCCTTCAAAATTTTCCAATTTTTGTCCCAATTCTTCCCATTCCCATTGAAACTTTTCAAATCCCTCTCAAAATTGTTGAAATTCTCTTGAAGCTTTTAAAATTCTCTCTAGAATTTTCAAAATCCATGTCCACATGTTTACAATTTCACGTCAAAAAATGGCTAAAATTCCAGTTGAAATTTTTTCAAAGTCCCTTAAAAATTTTCCAATTTTTGTCCCAATTCTTCCCATTCCCATTGAAACTTTTCAAATCCCTCTCAAAATTGTTGAAATTCTCTTGAAGCTTTTAAAATTCTCTCTAGAATTTTCAAAATCCATGGCCACATGCTTACAATTTCACGTCAAAAAATGGCTAAAATTCCACTTGAAATTTTTTCAAAGTCCCTTAAAAATTTTCCCATTTTTGTCCCAATTCTTCCCATTCCCATTGAAACTTTTCAAATCCCTCTCAAAATTGTTGAAATTCTCTTGAAGCTTTTAAAATTCTCTCTAGAATTTTCAAAATCCACTTCAACATGTTTACAATTTCACGTCAAAATTGCTAAAATTCCAGTTGAAATATTTTCAAAGTCCCTTAAAAATTTTCCAATTTTTGTCCCAATTCTTCCCATTCCCATTGAAACTTTTCAAATCCCTCTCAAAATTGTTGAAATTCTCTTGAAGCTTTTAAAATTCTCTCTAGAATTTTCAAAATCCATGTCCACATGTTTACAATTTCACGTCAAAAAATGGCTAAAATTCCAGTTGAAATTTTTTCAAAGTCCCTTAAAAATTTTCCAATTTTTGTCCCAATTCTTCCCATTCCCATTGAAACTTTTCAAATCCCTCTCAAAATTGTTGAAATTCTCTTGAAGCTTTTAAAATTCTCTCTAGAATTTTCAAAATCCATGTCCACATGTTTACAATTTCACGTCAAAAAATGGCTAAAATTCCAGTTGAAATTTTTTCAAAGTCCCTTAAAAATTTTCCCATTTTTGTCCCAATTCTTCCCATTCCCATTGAAACTTTTCAAATCCCTCTCAAAATTGTTGAAATTCTCTTGAAGCTTTTAAAAGTCTCTCTAGAATTTTCAAAATCCATGTCCACATGTTTACAATTTCACGTCAAAAAATTGCTAAAATTCCAGTTGAAATTTTTTCAAAGTCCCTTAAAAATTTTCCAATTTTTGTCCCAATTCTTCCCATTCCCATTGAAACTTTTCAAATCCCTCTCAAAATTGTTGAAATTCTGTTGAAGCTTTTAAAATTCTCGCTAGAATTTTCAAAATCCATGGCCACATGTTTACAATTTCACGTCAAAAAATGGCTAAAATTCCAGTTGAAATTTTTTCAAAGTCCCTTAAAAATTTTCCAATTTTTGTCCCAATTCTTCCCATTCCCATTGAAACTTTTCAAATCCCTCTCAAAATTGTTGAAATTCTCTTGAAGCTTTTAAAATTCTAATTCTTTTAAAATTCTAATTTTCAAAATCCATGTCCACATGTTTACAATTTCACGTCAAAAAATGGCTAAAATTCCAGTTGAAATTTTTTCAAAGTCCCTTAAAAATTTTCCCATTTTTGTCCCAATTCTTCCCATTCCCATTGAAACTTTTCAAATCCCTCTCAAAATTGTTGAAATTCTCTTGAAGCTTTTAAAATTCTCTCCAGAATTTTCAAAATCCATGTCCACATGTTTACAATTTCACGTTAAAAAAATGCTAAAATTCCAGTTGAAATTTTTTCAAAGTCCCTTAAAAATTTTCCAATTTTTGTCCCAATTCTTCCCATTCCCATTGAAACTTTTCAAATCCCTCTCAAAATTGTTGAAATTCTCTTGAAGCTTTTAAAATTCTCTCTAGAATTTTCAAAATCCATGGCCACATGTTTACAATTTCACGTCAAAAAATGGCTAAAATTCCAGTTGAAATTTTTTCAAAGTCCCTTAAAAATTTTCCCATTTTTGTCCCAAGTCTTCCCATTCCCATTGAAACTTTTCAAATCCCTCTCAAAATTGTTGAAATTCTCTTGAAGCTTTTAAAATTCTCTCTAGAATTTTCAAAATCCACTTCAACATGTTTACAATTTCACGTCAAAATGGCTAAAATTCCAGTTGCAATTTTTTCAAAGTCCCTTAAAAATTTTCCAATTTTTGTCCCAATTCTTCCCATTCCCATTGAAACTTTTCAAATCCCTCTCAAAATTGTTGAAATTCTGTTGAAGCTTTTAAAATTCTCTCTAGAATTTTCAAAATCCATGTCCACATGTTTACAATTTCACGTCAAAAAATGGCTAAAATTCCAGTTGAAATTTTTTCAAAGTCCCTTAAAAATTTTCCAATTTTTGTCCCAATTCTTCCCATTCCCATTGAAACTTTTCAAATCCCTCTCAAAATTGTTGAAATTCTCTTGAAGCTTTTAAAATTCTCTCTAGAATTTTCAAAATCCATGTCCACATGTTTACAATTTCACGTCAAAAAATGGCTAAAATTCCAGTTGAAATTTTTTCAAAGTCCCTTAAAAATTTTCCAATTTTTGTCCCAATTCTTCCCATTCCCATTGAAACTTTTCAAATCCCTCTCAAAATTGTTGAAATTCTCTTGAAGCTTTTAAAATTCTCTCTAGAATTTTCAAAATCCATGTCCACATGTTTACAATTTCACGTCAAAAAATTGCTAAAATTCCAGTTGAAATTTTTTCAAAGTCCCTTAAAAATTTTCCAATTTTTGTCCCAATTCTTCCCATTCCCATTGAAACTTTTCAAATCCCTCTCAAAATTGTTGAAATTCTGTTGAAGCTTTTAAAATTCTCGCTAGAATTTTCAAAATCCATGGCCACATGTTTACAATTTCACGTCAAAAAATGGCTAAAATTCCAGTTGAAATTTTTTCAAAGTCCCTTAAAAATTTTCCAATTTTTGTCCCAATTCTTCCCATTCCCATTGAAACTTTTCAAATCCCTCTCAAAATTGTTGAAATTCTCTTGAAGCTTTTAAAATTCTAATTCTTTTAAAATTCTAATTTTCAAAATCCATGTCCACATGTTTACAATTTCACGTCAAAAAATGGCTAAAATTCCAGTTGAAATTTTTTCAAAGTCCCTTAAAAATTTTCCCATTTTTGTCCCAATTCTTCCCATTCCCATTGAAACTTTTCAAATCCCTCTCAAAATTGTTGAAATTCTCTTGAAGCTTTTAAAATTCTCTCCAGAATTTTCAAAATCCATGTCCACATGTTTACAATTTCACGTTAAAAAAATGCTAAAATTCCAGTTGAAATTTTTTCAAAGTCCCTTAAAAATTTTCCAATTTTTGTCCCAATTCTTCCCATTCCCATTGAAACTTTTCAAATCCCTCTCAAAATTGTTGAAATTCTCTTGAAGCTTTTAAAATTCTCTCTAGAATTTTCAAAATCCATGGCCACATGTTTACAATTTCACGTCAAAAAATGGCTAAAATTCCAGTTGAAATTTTTTCAAAGTCCCTTAAAAATTTTCCCATTTTTGTCCCAAGTCTTCCCATTCCCATTGAAACTTTTCAAATCCCTCTCAAAATTGTTGAAATTCTCTTGAAGCTTTTAAAATTCTCTCTAGAATTTTCATAATCCATGGCCACATGTTTACAATTTCACGTCAAAAAATGGCTAAAATTCCAGTTGCAATTTTTTCAAAGTCCCTTAAAAATTTTCCAATTTTTGTCCCAATTCTTCCCATTCCCATTGAAACTTTTCAAATCCCTCTCAAAATTGTTGAAATTCTGTTAAAGCTTTTAAAATTCTCTCTAGAATTTTCAAAATCCATGGCCACATGTTTACAATTTCACGTCAAAAAATGGCTAAAATTCCAGTTGAAATTTTTTCAAAGTCCCTTAAAAATTTTCCAATTTTTGTCCCAATTCTTCCCATTCCCATTGAAACTTTTCAAATCCCTCTCCAAATTGTTGAAATTCTCTTGAAGCTTTTAAAATTCTCTCTAGAATTTTCAAAATCCATGGCCACATGTTTACAATTTCACGTCAAAAAATGGCTAAAATTCCAGTTGAAATTTTTTCAAAGTCCCTTAAAAATTTTCCAATTTTTGTCCCAATTCTTCCCATTCCCATTGAAACTTTTCAAATCCCTCTCAAAATTGTTGAAATTCTCTTGAAGCTTTTAAAATTCTCTCTAGAATTTTCAAAATCCATGTCCACATGTTTACAATTTCACGTCAAAAAATGGCTAAAATTCCAGTTGCAATTTTTTCAAAGTCCCTTAAAAATTTTCCAATTTTTGTCCCAATTCTTCCCATTCCCATTGAAACTTTTCAAATCCCTCTCCAAATTGTTGAAATTCTGTTGAAGCTTTTAAAATTCTCTCTAGAATTTTCAAAATCCATGTCCACATGTTTACAATTTCACGTCAAAAAATTGGAAAATTCCAGTTGAAATTTTTTCAAAGTCCCTTAAAAATTTTCCAATTTTTGTCCCAATTCTTCCCATTCCCATTGAAACTTTTCAAATCCCTCTCCAAATTGTTGAAATTCTGTTGAAGCTTTTAAAATTCTCTCTAGAATTTTCAAAATCCATGTCCACATGTTTACAATTTCACGTCAAAAAATGGCTAAAATTCCAGTTGAAATTTTTTCAAAGTCCCTTAAAAATTTTCCAATTTTTGTCCCAATTCTTCCCATTCCCATTGAAACTTTTCAAATCCCTCTCAAAATTGTTGAAATTCTGTTGAAGCTTTTAAAATTCTCTCTAGAATTTTCAAAATCCATGGCCACATGTTTACAATTTCACGCCAAAAAATGGCTAAAATTCCAGTTGAAATTTTTTCAAAGTCCCTTAAAAATTTTCCAATTTCTGTACCATTTCTTCCCATTCCCATTGAAACTTTTCAAATCCCTCTCAAAATTGTTGAAATTCTCTTGAAGCTTTTAAAATTCTCTCTAGAATTTTCAAAATCCATGTCCACATGTTTACAATTTCACGTCAAAAAATGGCTAAAATTCCAGTTGAAATTTTTTCAAAGTCCCTGAAAAATTTTCCAATTTTTGTCCCAATTCTTCCCATTCCCATTGAAACTTTTCAAATCCCTCTCAAAATTGTTGAAATTCTGTTGAAGCTTTTAAAATTCTCTCTAGAATTTTCAAAATCCATGTCCACATGTTTACAATTTCACGTCAAAATTGCTAAAATTCCAGTTGAAATTTTTTCAAAGTCCCTTAAAAATTTTCCAATTTTTGTCCCAATTCTTCCCATTCCCATTGAAACTTTTCAAATCCCTCTCAAAATTGTTGAAATTCTCTTGAAGCTTTTAAAATTCTCTCTAGAATTTTCAAAATCCATGGCCACATGTTTACAATTTCACGTCAAAAAATGGCTAAAATTCCAGTTGCAATTTTTTCAAAGTCCCTTAAAAATTTTCCAATTTTTGTCCCAATTCTTCCCATTCCCATTGAAACTTTTCAAATCCCTCTCAAAATTGTTGAAATTCTCTTGAAGCTTTTAAAATTCTCTCTAGAATTTTCAAAATCCACTTCATCATGTTTACAATTTCACGTCAAAAAATGGCTAAAATTCCAGTTGAAATTTTTTCAAAGTCCCTTAAAAATTTTCCAATTTTTGTCCCAATTCTTCCCATTCCCATTGAAACTTTTCAAATCCCTCTCCAAATTGTGGAAATTCTCTTGAAGCTTTTAAAATTCTCTCTAGAATTTTCAAAATCCATGGCCACATGTTTACAATTTCACGTCAAAAAATGGCTAAAATTCCAGTTGCAATTTTTTCAAAGTCCCTTAAAAATTTTCCAATTTTTGTCCCAATTCTTCCCATTCCCATTGAAACTTTTCAAATCCCTCTCAAAATTGTTGAAATTCTCTTGAAGCTTTTAAAATTCTCCCTAGAATTTTCAAAATCCATGTCCACATGTTTACAATTTCACGTCAAAAAATTGGAAAATTCCAGTTGAAATTTTTTCGAAGTCCCTTAAAAATTTTCCAATTTTTGTCCCAATTCTTCCCATTCCCATTGAAACTTTTCAAATCCCTCTCAAAATTGTTGAAATTCTGTTGAAGCTTTTAAAATTCTCTCTAGAATTTTCAAAATCCATGGCCACATGTTTACAATTTCACGTCAAAAAATGGCTAAAATTCCAGTTGAAATTTTTTCAAAGTCCCTTAAAAATTTTCCAATTTCTGTACCAATTCTTCCCATTCCCATTGAAACTTTTCAAATCCCTCTCAAAATTGTTGAAATTCTGTTGAAGCTTTTAAAATTCTCTCTAGAATTTTCAAAATCCATGTCCACATGTTTACAATTTCACGTCAAAAAATGGCTAAAATTCCAGTTGAAATTTTTTCAAAGTCCCTTAAAAATTTTCCAATTTTTGTCCCAATTCTTCCCATTCCCATTGAAACTTTTCAAATCCCTCTCAAAATTGTTGAAATTCTGTTGAAGCTTTTAAAATTCTCTCTAGAATTTTCAAAATCCATGTCCACATGTTTACAATTTCACGTCAAAAAATGGCTAAAATTCCAGTTGAAATTTTTTCAAAGTCCCTTAAAAATTTTCCAATTTTTGTCCCAATTCTTCCCATTCCCATTGAAACTTTTCATATCCCTTTCAAAATTGTTGAAATTCTGTTGAAGCTTTTAAAATTCTCTCTAGAATTTTCAAAATCCATGTCCACATGTTTACAATTTCACGTCAAAAAATGGCTAAAATTCCAGTTGAAATTTTTTCAAAGTCCCTTAAAAATTTTCCAATTTTTGTCCCAATTCTTCCCATTCCCATTGAAACTTTTCAAATCCCTCTCAAAATTGTTGAAATTCTGTTGAAGCTTTTAAAATTCTCTCTAGAATTTTCAAAATCCATGTCCACATGTTTACAATTTCACGTCAAAAAATTGGAAAATTCCAGTTGCAATTTTTTCAAAGTCCCTTAAAAATTTTCCAATTTCTGTACCAATTCTTCCCATTCCCATTGAAACTTTTCAAATCCCTCTCAAAATTGTTGAAATTCTGTTGAAGCTTTTAAAATTCTCTCTAGAATTTTCAAAATCCATGTCCACATGTTTACAATTTCACGTCAAAAAATGGCTAAAATTCCAGTTGCAATTTTTTCAAAGTCCCTTAAAAATTTTCCAATTTTTGTCCCAATTCTTCCCATTCCCATTGAAACTTTTCAAATCCCTCTCCAAATTGTTGAAATTCTGTTGAAGCTTTTAAAATTCTCTCTAGAATTTTCAAAATCCATGTCCACATGTTTACAATTTCACGTCAAAAAATTGGAAAATTCCAGTTGAAATTTTTTCAAAGTCCCTTAAAAATTTTCCAATTTTTGTCCCAATTCTTCCCATTCCCATTGAAACTTTTCAAATCCCTCTCCAAATTGTTGAAATTCTGTTGAAGCTTTTAAAATTCTCTCTAGAATTTTCAAAATCCATGTCCACATGTTTACAATTTCACGTCAAAAAATTGGAAAATTCCAGTTGGAATTTTTTCAAAGACCCTTAAAAATTTTCCAATTTTTGTCCCAATTCTTCCATTCCCATTGAAACTTTTCAAATCCCTCTCAAAATTGTTGAAATTCTCTTGAAGCTTTTAAAATTCTCTCTAGAATTTTCAAAATCCATGTCCACATGTTTACAATTTCACGTCAAAAAATGGCTAAAATTCCAGTTGAAATTTTTTCAAAGTCCCTTAAAAATTTTCCAATTTTTGTCCCAATTCTTCCCATTCCCATTGAAACTTTTCAAATCCCTCTCCAAATTGTTGAAATTCTGTTGAAGCTTTTAAAATTCTCTCTAGAATTTTCAAAATCCATGTCCACATGTTTACAATTTCACGTCAAAATTGCTAAAATTCCAGTTGAAATTTTTTCAAAGTCCCTTAAAAATTTTCCAATTTTTGTCCCAATTCTTCCCATTCCCATTGAAACTTTTCAAATCCCTCTCAAAATTGTTGAAATTCTGTTGAAGCTTTTAAAATTCTCTCTAGAATTTTCAAAATCCATGGCCACATGTTTACAATTTCACGTCAAAAAATGGCTAAAATTCCAGTTGAAATTTTTTCAAAGTCCCTTAAAAATTTTCCAATTTTTGTCCCAATTCTTCCCATTCCCATTGAAACTTTTCAAATCCCTCTCCAAATTGTGGAAATTCTCTTGAAGCTTTTAAATTCTCTCTAGAATTTTCAAAATCCATGGCCACATGTTTACAATTTCACGTCAAAAAATGGCTAAAATTCCAGTTGAAATTTTTTCAAAGTCCCTGAAAAATTTTCCAATTTTTGTCCCAATTCTTCCCATTCCCATTGAAACTTTTCAAATCCCTCTCAAAATTGTTGAAATTCTGTTGAAGCTTTTAAAATTCTCTCTAGAATTTTCAAAATCCATGTCCACATGTTTACAATTTCACGTCAAAAAATGGCTAAAATTCCAGTTGAAATTTTTTCAAAGTCCCTTAAAAATTTTCCAATTTCTGTACCAATTCTTCCCATTCCCATTGAAACTTTTCAAATCCCTCTCAAAATTGTTGAAATTCTGTTGAAGCTTTTAAAATTCTCTCTAGAATTTTCAAAATCCATGTCCACATGTTTACAATTTCACGTCAAAAAATGGCTAAAATTCCAGTTGCAATTTTTTCAAAGTCCCTTAAAAATTTTCCAATTTTTGTCCCAATTCTTCCCATTCCCATTGAAACTTTTCAAATCCCTCTCAAAATTGTTGAAATTCTGTTGAAGCTTTTAAAATTCTCCCTAGAATTTTCAAAATCCATGTCCACATGTTTACAATTTCACGTCAAAAAATGGCTAAAATTCCAGTTGCAATTTTTTCAAAGTCCCTTAAAAATTTTCCAATTTTTGTCCCAATTCTTCCCATTCCCATTGAAACTTTTCAAATCCCTCTCAAAATTGTTGAAATTCTGTTGAAGCTTTTAAAATTCTCTCTAGAATTTTCAAAATCCACTTCATCATGTTTACAATTTCACGTCAAAAAATGGCTAAAATTCCAGTTGAAATTTTTTCAAAGTCCCTTAAAAATTTTCCAATTTTTGTCCCAATTCTTCCCATTCCCATTGAAACTTTTCAAATCCCTCTCAAAATTGTTGAAATTCTCTTGAAGCTTTTAAAATTCTCTCTAGAATTTTCAAAATCCATGGCCACATGTTTACAATTTCACGTCAAAAAATGGCTAAAATTCCAGTTGAAATTTTTTCAAAGTCCCTTAAAAATTTTCCAATTTTTGTCCCAATTCTTCCCATTCCCATTGAAACTTTTCAAATCCCTCTCAAAATTGTTGAAATTCTGTTGAAGCTTTTAAAATTCTCTCTAGAATTTTCAAAATCCATGGCCACATGTTTACAATTTCACGCCAAAAAATGGCTAAAATTCCAGTTGAAATTTTTTCAAAGTCCCTTAAAAATTTTCCAATTTCTGTACCATTTCTTCCCATTCCCATTGAAACTTTTCAAATCCCTCTCAAAATTGTTGAAATTCTCTTGAAGCTTTTAAAATTCTCTCTAGAATTTTCAAAATCCATGTCCACATGTTTACAATTTCACGTCAAAAAATGGCTAAAATTCCAGTTGAAATTTTTTCAAAGTCCCTGAAAAATTTTCCAATTTTTGTCCCAATTCTTCCCATTCCCATTGAAACTTTTCAAATCCCTCTCAAAATTGTTGAAATTCTGTTGAAGCTTTTAAAATTCTCTCTAGAATTTTCAAAATCCATGTCCACATGTTTACAATTTCACGTCAAAATTGCTAAAATTCCAGTTGAAATTTTTTCAAAGTCCCTTAAAAATTTTCCAATTTTTGTCCCAATTCTTCCCATTCCCATTGAAACTTTTCAAATCCCTCTCAAAATTGTTGAAATTCTCTTGAAGCTTTTAAAATTCTCTCTAGAATTTTCAAAATCCATGTCCACATGTTTACAATTTCACGTCAAAAAATGGCTAAAATTCCAGTTGCAATTTTTTCAAAGTCCCTTAAAAATTTTCCAATTTTTGTCCCAATTCTTCCCATTCCCATTGAAACTTTTCAAATCCCTCTCAAAATTGTTGAAATTCTCTTGAAGCTTTTAAAATTCTCTCTAGAATTTTCAAAATCCACTTCATCATGTTTACAATTTCACGTCAAAAAATGGCTCAAATTCCAGTTGAAATTTTTTCAAAGTCCCTTAAAAATTTTCCAATTTTTGTCCCCAATTCTTCCCATTCCCATTGAAACTTTTCAAATCCCTCTCCAAATTGTGGAAATTCTCTTGAAGCTTTTAAAATTCTCTCTAGAATTTTCAAAATCCATGTCCACATGTTTACAATTTCACGTCAAAAATGGCTAAAATTCCAGTTGAAATTTTTTCAAAGTCCCTTAAAAATTTTCCAATTTTTGTCCCAATTCTTCCCATTCCCATTGAAACTTTTCAAATCCCTCTCAAAATTGTTGAAATTCTGTTGAAGCTTTTAAAATTCTCCCTAGAATTTTCAAAATCCATGTCCACATGTTTACAATTTCACGTCAAAAAATTGGAAAATTCCAGTTGAAATTTTTTCAAAGTCCCTTAAAAATTTTCCAATTTCTGTACCAATTCTTCCCATTCCCATTGAAACTTTTCAAATCCCTCTCAAAATTGTTGAAATTCTGTTGAAGCTTTTAAAATTCTCTCTAGAATTTTCAAAATCCATGTCCACATGTTTACAATTTCACGTCAAAAAATGGCTAAAATTCCAGTTGCAATTTTTTCAAAGTCCCTTAAAAATTTTCCAATTTTTGTCCCAATTCTTCCCATTCCCATTGAAACTTTTCAAATCCCTCTCCAAATTGTTGAAATTCTGTTGAAGCTTTTAAAATTCTCTCTAGAATTTTCAAAATCCATGTCCACATGTTTACAATTTCACGTCAAAAAATTGGAAAATTCCAGTTGAAATTTTTTCAAAGTCCCTTAAAAATTTTCCAATTTTTGTCCCAATTCTTCCCATTCCCATTGAAACTTTTCAAATCCCTCTCCAAATTGTGGAAATTCTCTTGAAGCTTTTAAAATTCTCTCTAGAATTTTCAAAATCCATGTCCACATGTTTACAATTTCACGTCAAAAAATGGCTAAAATTCCAGTTGCAATTTTTTCAAAGTCCCTTAAAAATTTTCCAATTTTTGTCCCAATTCTTCCCATTCCCATTGAAACTTTTCAAATCCCTCTCAAAATTGTTGAAATTCTGTTGAAGCTTTTAAAATTCTCTCTAGAATTTTCAAAATCCATGTCCACATGTTTACAATTTCACGTCAAAATTGCTAAAATTCCAGTTGAAATTTTTTCAAAGTCCCTTAAAAATTTTCCAATTTTTGTCCCAATTCTTCCCATTCCCATTGAAACTTTTCAAATCCCTCTCAAAATTGTTGAAATTCTCTTGAAGCTTTTAAAATTCTCTCTAGAATTTTCAAAATCCATGTCCACATGTTTACAATTTCACGTCAAAAAATGGCTAAAATTCCAGTTGCAATTTTTTCAAAGTCCCTTAAAAATTTTCCAATTTTTGTCCCAATTCTTCCCATTCCCATTGAAACTTTTCAAATCCCTCTCAAAATTGTTGAAATTCTCTTGAAGCTTTTAAAATTCTCTCTAGAATTTTCAAAATCCACTTCATCATGTTTACAATTTCACGTCAAAAAATGGCTAAAATTCCAGTTGAAATTTTTTCAAAGTCCCTTAAAAATTTTCCAATTTTTGTCCCAATTCTTCCCATTCCCATTGAAACTTTTCAAATCCCTCTCCAAATTGTGGAAATTCTCTTGAAGCTTTTAAAATTCTCTCTAGAATTTTCAAAATCCATGGCCACATGTTTACAATTTCACGTCAAAAAATGGCTAAAATTCCAGTTGCAATTTTTTCAAAGTCCCTTAAAAATTTTCCAATTTTTGTCCCAATTCTTCCCATTCCCATTGAAACTTTTCAAATCCCTCTCAAAATTGTTGAAATTCTCTTGAAGCTTTTAAAATTCTCCCTAGAATTTTCAAAATCCATGTCCACATGTTTACAATTTCACGTCAAAAAATTGGAAAATTCCAGTTGAAATTTTTTCAAAGTCCCTTAAAAATTTTCCAATTTTTGTCCCAATTCTTCCCATTCCCATTGAAACTTTTCAAATCCCTCTCAAAATTGTTGAAATTCTGTTGAAGCTTTTAAAATTCTCTCTAGAATTTTCAAAATCCATGGCCACATGTTTACAATTTCACGTCAAAAAATGGCTAAAATTCCAGTTGAAATTTTTTCAAAGTCCCTTAAAAATTTTCCAATTTCTGTACCAATTCTTCCCATTCCCATTGAAACTTTTCAAATCCCTCTCAAAATTGTTGAAATTCTGTTGAAGCTTTTAAAATTCTCTCTAGAATTTTCAAAATCCATGTCCACATGTTTACAATTTCACGTCAAAAAATGGCTAAAATTCCAGTTGAAATTTTTTCAAAGTCCCTTAAAAATTTTCCAATTTTTGTCCCAATTCTTCCCATTCCCATTGAAACTTTTCAAATCCCTCTCAAAATTGTTGAAATTCTGTTGAAGCTTTTAAAATTCTCTCTAGAATTTTCAAAATCCATGTCCACATGTTTACAATTTCACGTCAAAAAATGGCTAAAATTCCAGTTGAAATTTTTTCAAAGTCCCTTCAAAATTTTCCAATTTTTGTCCCAATTCTTCCCATTCCCATTGAAACTTTTCATATCCCTTTCAAAATTGTTTGAAATTCTGTTGAAGCTTTTAAAATTCTCTCTAGAATTTTCAAAATCCATGTCCACATGTTTACAATTTCACGTCAAAAAATGGCTAAAATTCCAGTTGAAATTTTTTCAAAGTCCCTTAAAAATTTTCCAATTTTTGTCCCAATTCTTCCCATTCCCATTGAAACTTTTCAAATCCCTCTCAAAATTGTTGAAATTCTGTTGAAGCTTTTAAAATTCTCTGTAGAATTTTCAAAATCCATGTCCACATGTTTACAATTTCACGTCAAAAAATGGCTAAAATTCCAGTTGAAATTTTTTCAAAGTCCCTTAAAAATTTTCCAATTTTTGTCCCAATTCTTCCCATTCCCATTGAAACTTTTTAAATCCCTCTCAAAATTGTTGAAATTCTGTTGAAGCTTTTAAAATTCTCTCTAGAATTTTCAAAATCCATGTCCACATGTTTACAATTTCACGTCAAAAAATGGCTAAAATTCCAGTTGCAATTTTTTCAAAGTCCCTTAAAAATTTTCCAATTTTTGTCCCAATTCTTCCCATTCCCATTGAAACTTTTCAAATCCCTCTCCAAATTGTTGAAATTCTGTTGAAGCTTTTAAAATTCTCTCTAGAATTTTCAAAATCCATGTCCACATGTTTACAATTTCACGTCAAAAAATTGGAAAATTCCAGTTGAAATTTTTTCAAAGTCCCTTAAAAATTTTCCAATTTTTGTCCCAATTCTTCCCATTCCCATTGAAACTTTTCAAATCCCTCTCAAAATTGTTGAAATTCTGTTGAAGCTTTTAAAATTCTCTCTAGAATTTTCAAAATCCATGTCCACATGTTTACAATTTCACGTCAAAAAATTGGAAAATTCCAGTTGAAATTTTTTCAAAGTCCCTGAAAAATTTTCCAATTTTTGCCCCAATTCTTCCCATTCCCATTGAAACTTTTCAAATCCCTCTCAAAATTGTTGAAATTCTGTTGAAGCTTTTAAAATTCTCTCTAGAATTTTCAAAATCCATGTCCACATGTTTACAATTTCACGTCAAAAAATGGCTAAAATTCCAGTTGAAATTTTTTCAAAGTCCCTTAAAAATTTTCCAATTTTTGTCCCAATTCTTCCCATTCCCATTGAAACTTTTCAAATCCCTCTCCAAATTGTTGAAATTCTGTTGAAGCTTTTAAAATTCTCTCTAGAATTTTCAAAATCCATGTCCACATGTTTACAATTTCACGTCAAAATTGCTAAAATTCCAGTTGAAATTTTTTCAAAGTCCCTTAAAAATTTTCCAATTTTTGTCCCAATTCTTCCCATTCCCATTGAAACTTTTCAAATCCCTCTCAAAATTGTTGAAATTCTGTTGAAGCTTTTAAAATTCTCTCTAGAATTTTCAAAATCCATGGCCACATGTTTACAATTTCACGTCAAAAAATGGCTAAAATTCCAGTTGAAATTTTTTCAAAGTCCCTTAAAAATTTTCCAATTTTTGTCCCAATTCTTCCCATTCCCATTGAAACTTTTCAAATCCCTCTCAAAATTGTGGAAATTCTCTTGAAGCTTTTAAAATTCTCTCTAGAATTTTCAAAATCCATGTCCACATGTTTACAATTTCACGTCAAAAAATGGCTAAAATTCCAGTTGAAATTTTTTCAAAGTCCCTTCAAAATTTTCCAATTTTTGTCCCAATTCTTCCCATTCCCATTGAAACTTTTCAAATCCCTCTCAAAATTGTTGAAATTCTCTTGAAGCTTTTAAAATTCTCTCTAGAATTTTCAAAATCCACTTCATCATGTTTACAATTTCACGTCAAAAAATGGCTAAAATTCCAGTTGAAATTTTTTCAAAGTCCCTTAAAAATTTTCCAATTTTTGTCCCAATTCTTCCCATTCCCATTGAAACTTTTCAAATCCCTCTCAAAATTGTTGAAATTCTCTTGAAGCTTTTAAAATTCTCTCTAGAATTTTCAAAATCCATGGCCACATGTTTACAATTTCACGTCAAAAAATGGCTAAAATTCCAGTTGAAATTTTTTCAAAGTCCCTTAAAAATTTTCCAATTTTTGTCCCAATTCTTCCCATTCCCATTGAAACTTTTCAAATCCCTCTCAAAATTGTGGAAATTCTCTTGAAGCTTTTAAAATTCTCTCTAGAATTTTCAAAATCCATGTCCACATGTTTACAATTTCACGTCAAAAAATGGCTAAAATTCCAGTTGAAATTTTTTCAAAGTCCCTTAAAAATTTTCCAATTTTTGTCCCAATTCTTCCCATTCCCATTGAAACTTTTCAAATCCCTCTCAAAATTGTTGAAATTCTGTTGAAGCTTTTAAAATTCTCCCTAGAATTTTCAAAATCCATGTCCACATGTTTACAATTTCACGCCAAAAAATGGCTAAAATTCCAGTTGAAATTTTTTCAAAGTCCCTTAAAAATTTTCCAATTTTTGTCCCAATTCTTCCCATTCCCATTGAAACTTTTCAAATCCCTCTCAAAATTGTTGAAATTCTGTTGAAGCTTTTAAAATTCTCTCTAGAATTTTCAAAATCCATGTCCACATGTTTACAATTTCACGTCAAAAAATGGCTAAAATTCCAGTTGAAGTTTTTTCAAAGTCCCTTAAAAATTTTCCAATTTTTGTCCCAATTCTTCCCATTCCCATTGAAACTTTTCAAATCCCTCTCAAAATTGTTGAAATTCTCTTGAAGCTTTTAAAATTCTCTCTAGAATTTTCAAAATCCATGGCCACATGTTTACAATTTCACGTCAAAAAATGGCTAAAATTCCAGTTGAAATTTTTTCAAAGTCCCTTAAAAATTTTCCAATTTTTGTCCCAATTCTTCCCATTCCCATTGAAACTTTTCAAATCCCTCTCAAAATTGTTGAAATTCTGTTGAAGCTTTTAAAATTCTCCCTAGAATTTTCAAAATCCATGTCCACATGTTTACAATTTCACGTCAAAAAATGGCTAAAATTCCAGTTGAAATTTTTTCAAAGTCCCTTAAAAATTTTCCAATTTTTGTCCCAATTCTTCCCATTCCCATTGAAACTTTTCAAATCCCTCTCAAAATTGTTGAAATTCTGTTGAAGCTTTTAAAATTCTCTCTAGAATTTTCAAAATCCATGGCCACATGTTTACAATTTCACGTCAAAAAATGGCTAAAATTCCAGTTGAAATTTTTTCAAAGTCCCTTAAAAATTTTCCAATTTTTGTCCCAATTCTTCCCATTCCCATTGAAACTTTTCAAATCCCTCTCAAAATTGTTGAAATTCTGTTGAAGCTTTTAAAATTCTCTCTAGAATTTTCAAAATCCATGGCCACATGTTTACAATTTCACGTCAAAAAATGGCTAAAATTCCAGTTGAAATTTTTTCAAAGTCCCTTAAAAATTTTCCAATTTCTGTACCAATTCTTCCCATTCCCATTGAAACTTTTCAAATCCCTCTCAAAATTGTTGAAATTCTGTTGAAGCTTTTAAAATTCTCTCTAGAATTTTCAAAATCCATGTCCACATGTTTACAATTTCACGTCAAAAAATGGCTAAAATTCCAGTTGAAATTTTTTCAAAGTCCCTGAAAAATTTTCCAATTTTTGTCCCAATTCTTCCCATTCCCATTGAAACTTTTCAAATCCCTCTCAAAATTGTTGAAATTCTGTTGAAGCTTTTAAAATTCTCTCTAGAATTTTCAAAATCCATGGCCACATGTTTACAATTTCACGTCAAAAAATGGCTAAAATTCCAGTTGAAATTTTTTCAAAGTCCCTTAAAATTTTCCAATTTTTGTCCCAATTCTTCCCATTCCCATTGAAACTTTTCAAATCCCTCTCAAAATTGTTGAAATTCTCTTGAAGCTTTTAAAATTCTCTCTAGAATTTTCAAAATCCACTTCATCATGTTTACAATTTCACGTCAAAAAATGGCTAAAATTCCAGTTGAAATTTTTTCAAAGTCCCTTAAAAATTTTCCAATTTTTGTCCCAATTCTTCCCATTCCCATTGAAACTTTTCAAATCCCTCTCAAAATTGTTGAAATTCTGTTGAAGCTTTTAAAATTCTCTCTAGAATTTTCAAAATCCATGGCCACATGTTTACAATTTCACGTCAAAAAATGGCTAAAATTCCAGTTGAAATTTTTTCAAAGTCTCTTAAAAATTTTCCAATTTTTGTCCCAATTCTTCCCATTCCCATTGAAACTTTTCAAATCCCTCTCAAAATTGTGGAAATTCTCTTGAAGCTTTTAAAATTCTCTCTAGAATTTTCAAAATCCATGTCCACATGTTTACAATTTCACGTCAAAAAATGGCTAAAATTCCAGTTGAAATTTTTTCAAAGTCCCTTAAAAATTTTCCAATTTTTGTCCCAATTCTTCCCATTCCCATTGAAACTTTTCAAATCCCTCTCAAAATTGTTGAAATTCTGTTGAAGCTTTTAAAATTCTCTCTAGAATTTTCAAAATCCATGTCCACATGTTTACAATTTCACGTCAAAATTGCTAAAATTCCAGTTGAAATTTTTTCAAAGTCCCTTAAAAATTTTCCAATTTTTGTCCCAATTCTTCCCATTCCCATTGAAACTTTTCAAATCCCTCTCAAAATTGTTGAAATTCTCTTGAAGCTTTTAAAATTCTCTCTAGAATTTTCAAAATCCATGTCCACGTTTACAATTTCACGTCAAAAAATGGCTAAAATTCCAGTTGAAATTTTTTCAAAGTCCCTTAAAAATTTTCCAATTTTTGTCCCAATTCTTCCCATTCCCATTGAAACTTTTCAAATCCCTCTCAAAATTGTTGAAATTCTGTTGAAGCTTTTAAAATTCTCTCTAGAATTTTCAAAATCCATGTCCACATGTTTACAATTTCACGCCAAAAAATGGCTAAAATTCCAGTTGAAATTTTTTCAAAGTCCCTTAAAAATTTTCCAATTTTTGTCCCAATTCTTCCCATTCCCATTGAAACTTTTCAAATCCCTCTCCAAATTGTTGAAATTCTGTTGAAGCTTTTAAAATTCTCTCTAGAATTTTCAAAATCCATGTCCACATGTTTACAATTTCACGTCAAAAAATGGCTAAAATTCCAGTTGAAATTTTTTCAAAGTCCCTTAAAAATTTTCCAATTTTTGCCCCAATTCTTCCCATTCCCATTGAAACTTTTCAAATCCCTCTCAAAATTGCTAAAATTCTGTTGAAGCTTTTAAAATTCTCTCTAGAATTTTCAAAATCCATGTCCACATGTTTACAATTTCACGTCAAAAAATGGCTAAAATTCCAGTTGAAATTTTGTCAAAGTCCCTGAAAAATTTTCCAATTTTTGTCCCAATTCTTCCCATTCCCATTGAAACTTTTCAAATCCCTCTCCAAATTGTTGAAATTCTGTTGAAGCTTTTAAAATTCTCTCTAGAATTTTCAAAATCCATGTCCACATGTTTACAATTTCACGTCAAAAAATGGCTAAAATTCCAGTTGAAATTTTTTCAAAGTCCCTTAAAAATTTTCCAATTTTTGTCCCAATTCTTCCCATTCCCATTGAAACTTTTCATATCCCTCTCAAAATTGTTGAAATTCTGTTGAAGCTTTTAAAATTCTCTCTAGAATTTTCAAAATCCATGTCCACATGTTTACAATTTCACGTCAAAAAATGGCTAAAATTACAGTTGAAATTTTTTCAAAGTCCCTTAAAAATTTTCCAATTTTTGTCCCAATTCTTCCCATTCCCATTGAAACTTTTCAAATCCCTCTCAAAATTGTTGAAATTCTGTTGAAGCTTTTAAAATTCTCTCTAGAATTTTCAAAATCCATGTCCACATGTTTATAATTTCACGTCAAAAAATGGCTAAAATTCCAGTTGAAATTTTGTCAAAGTCCCTGAAAAATTTTCCAATTTTTGTCCCAATTCTTCCCATTCCCATTGAAACTTTTCAAATCCCTCTCAAAATTGTTGAAATTCTGTTGAAGCTTTTAAAATTCTCTCTAGAATTTTCAAAATCCATGGCCACATGTTTACAATTTCACGTCAAAAAATGGCTAAAATTCCAGTTGAAATTTTTTCAAAGTCCCTTCAAAATTTTCCAATTTTTGTCCCAATTCTTCCCATTCCCATTGAAACTTTTCAAATCCCTCTCAAAATTGTTGAAATTCTCTTGAAGCTTTTAAAATTCTCTCTAGAATTCTCAAAATCCATGGCCACATGTTTACAATTTCACGTCAAAAAATGGCTAAAATTCCAGTTGAAATTTTTTCAAAGTCCCTTCAAAATTTTCCAATTTTTGTCCCAATTCTTCCCATTCCCATTGAAACTTTTCAAGTCCCTCTCAAAATTGTGGAAATTCTGTTGAAGCTTTTAAAATTCTCTCTAGAATTTTCAAAATCCATGTCCACATGTTTACAATTTCACGTCAAAAAATGGCTAAAATTCCAGTTGAAATTTTTTCAAAGTCCCTTAAAAATTTTCCAATTTTTGTCCCAATTCTTCCCATTCCCATTGAAACTTTTCAAATCCCTCTCAAAATTGTTGAAATTCTCTTGAAGCTTTTAAAATTCTCTCTAGAATTTTCAAAATCCATGTCCACATGTTTACAATTTCACGTCAAAAAATGGCTAAAATTCCAGTTGAAATTTTGTCAAAGTCCCTGAAAAATTTTCCAATTTTTGTCCCAATTCTTCCCATTCCCATTGAAACTTTTCAAATCCCTCTCAAAATTGTTGAAATTCTGTTGAAGCTTTTAAAATTCTCTCTAGAATTTTCAAAATCCACTTCAACATTTTTACAATTTCACGTCAAAATTGCTAAAATTCCAGTTGAAATTTTTTCAAAGTCCCTTAAAAATTTTCCAATTTTTGTCCCAATTCTTCCCATTCCCATTGAAACTTTTCAAATCCCTCTCAAAATTGTTGAAATTCTCTTGAAGCTTTTAAAATTCTCTCTAGAATTTTCAAAATCCATGTCCACATGTTTACAATTTCACGTCAAAAAATTGCTAAAATTCCAGTTGAAATTTTTTCAAAGTCCCTGAAAAATTTTCCAATTTTTGTCCCAATTCTTCCCATTCCCATTGAAACTTTTCAAATCCCTCTCAAAATTGTTGAAATTCTCTTGAAGCTTTTAAAATTCTCTCTAGAATTTTCAAAATCCATGTCCACATGTTTATAATTTCACATAAAAAAATTGCTAAAATTCCAGTTGAAATTTTTTCAAAGTCCTTTAAAAATTTTCCAATTTTTGTCCCAATTCTTCCCATTCCCATTGAAACTTTTCAAATCCCTCTCAAAATTGTTGAAATTCTGTTGAAGCTTTTAAAATTCTCTCTAGAATTTTCAAAATCCATGTCCACATGTTTACAATTTCACGTCAAAAAATTGCTAAAATTCCAGTTGAAATTTTTTCAAAGTCCCTTAAAAATTTTCCAATTTTTGTCCCAATTCTTCCCATTCCCATTGAAACTTTTCAAATCCCTCTCAAAATTGTGGAAATTCTGTTGAAGCTTTTAAAATTCTCTCTAGAATTTTCAAAATCCATGTCCACATGTTTATAATTTCACATAAAAAAATGGCTAAAATTCCAGTTGAAATTTTTTCAAAGTCCCTTAAAAATTTTCCAATTTTTGCCCCAATTCTTCCCATTCCCATTGAAACTTTTCAAATCCCTCTCAAAATTGTTGAAATTCTCTTGAAGCTTTTAAAATTCTCTCTAGAATTTTCAAAATCCATGTCCACATGTTTATAATTTCACGTCAAAAAATGGCTAAAATTCCAGTTGAAATTTTTTCAAAGTCCCTTAAAAATTTTCCAATTTTTGTCCCAATTCTTCCCATTCCCATTGAAACTTTTCAAATCCCTCTCAAAATTGCTAAAATTCTGTTGAAGCTTTTAAAATTCTCTCTAGAATTTTCAAAATCCATGTCCACATGTTTACAATTTCACATAAAAAAAGGCTAAAATTCCAGTTGAAATTTTTTCAAAGTCCCTTAAAAATTTTCCAATTTTTGTCCCAATTCTTCCCATTCCCATTGAAACTTTTCAAATCCCTCTCAAAATTTTTGAAATTCTGTTGAAGCTTTTAAAATTCTCTCTAGAATTTTCAAAATCCATGTCCACATGTTTACAATTTCACGTCAAAAAATGGCTAAAATTCCAGTTGAAATTTTTTCAAAGTCCCTTCAAAATTTTCCAATTTTTGTCCCAATTCTTCCCATTCCCATTGAAACTTTTCAAATCCCTCTCAAAATTGTTGAAATTCTGTTGAAGCTTTTAAAATTCTCTCTCTAATATTCAAAATCCACTTCAACATGTTTACAATTTCACGTCAAAAAATGGCTAAAATTCCAGTTGAAATTTTTTCAAAGTCCCTTAAAAATTTTCCAATTTTTGTCCCAATTCTTCCCATTCCCATTGAATCTTTTCAAATCCCTCTCAAAATTGTTGAAATTCTGTTGAAGCTTTTAAAATTCTCTCTAGAATTTTCAAAATCCATGTCCACATGTTTACAATTTCACGTCAAAAAATGGCTAAAATTCCAGTTGCAATTTTTTCAAAGTCCCTGAAAAATTTTCCAATTTTTGTCCCAATTCTTCCCATTCCCATTGAAAGTTTTCAAATCCCTCTCAAAATTGTTGAAATTCTGTTGAAGCTTTTAAAATTCTCTCTAGAATTTTCAAAATCCATGTCCACATGTTTACAATTTCACGTCAAAAAATGGCTAAAATTCCAGTTGCAATTTTTTCAAAGTCCCTGAAAAATTTTCCAATTTTTGTCCCAATTCTTCCCATTCCCATTGAAACTTTTCAAATCCCTCTCAAAATTGTTGAAATTCTGTTGAAGCTTTTAAAATTCTCTCTAGAATTTTCAAAATCCACTTCATCATGTTTACAATTTCACGTCAAAAAATGGCTAAAATTCCAGTTGAAATTTTTTCAAAGTCCCTTAAAAATTTTCCAATTTTTGTCCCAATTCTTCCCATTCCCATTGAAACTTTTCAAATCCCTCTCAAAATTTTTGAAATTCTGTTGAAGCTTTTAAAATTCTCTCTAGAATTTTCAAAATCCATGTCCACATGTTTACAATTTCACGTCAAAAAATGGCTAAAATTCCAGTTGAAATTTTTTCAAAGTCCCTTCAAAATTTTCCAATTTTTGTCCCAATTCTTCCCATTCCCATTGAAACTTTTCAAATCCCTCTCAAAATTGTTGAAATTCTGTTGAAGCTTTTAAAATTCTCTCTAGAATTTTCAAAATCCACTTCAACATGTTTACAATTTCACGTCAAAAAATGGCTAAAATTCCAGTTGAAATTTTTTCAAAGTCCCTTAAAAATTTTCCAATTTTTGTCCCAATTCTTCCCATTCCCATTGAATCTTTTCAAATCCCTCTCAAAATTGTTGAAATTCTGTTGAAGCTTTTAAAATTCTCTCTAGAATTTTCAAAATCCATGTCCACATGTTTACAATTTCACGTCAAAAAATGGCTAAAATTCCAGTTGCAATTTTTTCAAAGTCCCTGAAAAATTTTCCAATTTTTGTCCCAATTCTTCCCATTCCCATTGAAAGTTTTCAAATCCCTCTCAAAATTGTGGAAATTCTGTTGAAGCTTTTAAAATTCTCTCTAGAATTTTCAAAATCCATGTCCACATGTTTACAATTTCACGTCAAAAAATGGCTAAAATTCCAGTTGCAATTTTTTCAAAGTCCCTTAAAAATTTTCCAATTTTTGTCCCAATTCTTCCCATTCCCATTGAAACTTTTCAAATCCCTCTCAAAATTGTTGAAATTCTGTTGAAGCTTTTAAAATTCTCTCTAGAATTTTCAAAATCCACTTCATCATGTTTACAATTTCACGTCAAAAAATGGCTAAAATTCCAGTTGAAATTTTTTCAAAGTCCCTTAAAAATTTTCCAATTTTTGTCCCAATTCTTCCCATTCCCATTGAAACTTTTCAAATCCCTCTCAAAATTGTTGAAATTCTCTTGAAGCTTTTAAAATTCTCTCTAGAATTTTCAAAATCCATGGCCACATGTTTACAATTTCACGTCAAAAAATGGCTAAAATTCCAGTTGAAATTTTTTCAAAGTCCCTTAAAAATTTTCCAATTTTTGTCCCAATTCTTCCCATTCCCATTGAAACTTTTCAAATCCCTCTCAAAATTGTGGAAATTCTCTTGAAGCTTTTAAAATTCTCTCTAGAATTTTCAAAATCCATGGCCACATGTTTACAATTTCACGTCAAAAAATGGCTAAAATTCCAGTTGAAATTTTTTCAAAGTCCCTTAAAAATTTTCCAATTTTTGTCCCAATTCTTCCCATTCCCATTGAAACTTTTCAAATCCCTCTCAAAATTGTTGAAATTCTGTTGAAGCTTTTAAAATTCTCTCCAGAATTTTCAAAATCCATGGCCACATGTTTACAATTTCACGCCAAAAAATGGCTAAAATTCCAGTTGAAATTTTTCAAAGTCCCTTAAAAATTTTCCAATTTTTGTCCCAATTCTTCCCATTCCCATTGAAACTTTTCAAATCCCTCTCAAAATTGTTGAAATTCTCTTGAAGCTTTTAAAATTCTCTCTAGAATTTTCAAAATCCATGTCCACATGTTTACAATTTCACGTCAAAAAATGGCTAAAATTCCAGTTGAAATTTTTTCAAAGTCCCTTAAAAATTTTCCAATTTTTGTCCCAATTCTTCCCATTCCCATTGAAACTTTTCAAATCCCTCTCAAAATTGTTGAAATTCTGTTGAAGCTTTTAAAATTCTCTCTAGAATTTTCAAAATCCACTTCAACATGTTTACAATTACTGTCAAAAAATGGCTAAAATTCCAGTTGAAATTTTTTCAAAGTCCCTGAAAAATTTTCCAATTTTTGCCCCAATTCTTCCCATTCCCATTGAAACTTTTCAAATCCCTCTCAAAATTGTTGAAATTCTGTTGAAGCTTTTAAAATTCTCCCTAGAATTTTCAAAATCCATGTCCACATGTTTACAATTTCACGTCAAAAAATGGCTAAAATTCCAGTTGAAATTTTTTCAAAGTCCCTTAAAAATTTTCCAATTTTTGTCCCAATTCTTCCCATTCCCATTGAAACTTTTCAAATCCCTCTCAAAATTGTTGAAATTCTGTTGAAGCTTTTAAAATTCTCTCTAGAATTTTCAAAATCCACTTCATCATGTTTACAATTTCACGTCAAAAAATGGCTAAAATTCCAGTTGAAATTTTTTCAAAGTCCCTTAAAAATTTTCCAATTTTTGTCCCAATTCTTCCCATTCCCATTGAAACTTTTCAAATCCCTCTCAAAATTGTTGAAATTCTGTTGAAGCTTTTAAAATTCTCCCTAGAATTTTCAAAATCCATGTCCACATGTTTACAATTTCACGTCAAAAAATGGCTAAAATTCCAGTTGAAATTTTTTCAAAGTCCCTTAAAAATTTTCCAATTTTTGTCCCAATTCTTCCCATTCCCATTGAAACTTTTCAAATCCCTCTCAAAATTGTTGAAATTCTGTTGAAGCTTTTAAAATTCTCTCTAGAATTTTCAAAATCCACTTCAACATGTTTACAATTACTGTCAAAAAATGGCTAAAATTCCAGTTGAAATTTTTTCAAAGTCCCTTCAAAATTTTCCAATTTCTGTACCAATTCTTCCCATTCCCATTGAAACTTTTCAAATCCCTCTCAAAATTGTTGAAATTCTCTTGAAGCTTTTAAAATTCTCTCTAGAATTTTCAAAATCCATGTCCACATGTTTACAATTTCACGTCAAAAAATGGCTAAAATTCCAGTTGCAATTTTTTCAAAGTCCCTTAAAAATTTTCCAATTTTTGTCCCAATTCTTCCCATTCCCATTGAAACTTTTCAAATCCCTCTCAAAATTGTTGAAATTCTGTTGAAGCTTTTAAAATTCTCTCTAGAATTTTCAAAATCCATGTCCACATGTTTACAATTTCACGTCAAAAAATTGGAAAATTCCAGTTGAAATTTTTTCAAAGTCCCTTAAAAATTTTCCAATTTTTGTCCCAATTCTTCCCATTCCCATTGAAACTTTTCAAATCCCTCTCAAAATTGTTGAAATTCTGTTGAAGCTTTTAAAATTCTCTCTAGAATTTTCAAAATCCATGTCCACATGTTTACAATTTCACGTCAAAAAATGGCTAAAATTCCAGTTGCAATTTTTTCAAAGTCCCTGAAAAATTTTCCAATTTTTGTCCCAATTCTTCCCATTCCCATTGAAACTTTTCAAATCCCTCTCAAAATTGTGGAAATTCTGTTGAAGCTTTTAAAATTCTCTCTAGAATTTTCAAAATCCATGTCCACATGTTTACAATTTCACGTCAAAAAATGCTAAAATTCCAGTTGCAATTTTTTCAAAGTCCCTTAAAAATTTTCCAATTTTTGTCCCAATTCTTCCCATTCCCATTGAAACTTTTCAAATCCCTCTCAAAATTGTTGAAATTCTGTTGAAGCTTTTAAAATTCTCTCTAGAATTTTCAAAATCCACTTCATCATGTTTACAATTTCACGTCAAAAAATGGCTAAAATTCCAGTTGAAATTTTTTCAAAGTCCCTTAAAAATTTTCCAATTTTTGTCCCAATTCTTCCCATTCCCATTGAAACTTTTCAAATCCCTCTCAAAATTGTTGAAATTCTCTTGAAGCTTTTAAAATTCTCTCTAGAATTTTCAAAATCCATGGCCACATGTTTACAATTTCACGTCAAAAAATGGCTAAAATTCCAGTTGAAATTTTTTCAAAGTCCCTTAAAAATTTTCCAATTTTTGTCCCAATTCTTCCCATTCCCATTGAAACTTTTCAAATCCCTCTCAAAATTGTGGAAATTCTCTTGAAGCTTTTAAAATTCTCTCTAGAATTTTCAAAATCCATGTCCACATGTTTACAATTTCACGTCAAAAAATGGCTAAAATTCCAGTTGAAATTTTTTCAAAGTCCCTTAAAAATTTTCCAATTTTTGTCCCAATTCTTCCCATTCCCATTGAAACTTTTCAAATCCCTCTCAAAATTGTTGAAATTCTGTTGAAGCTTTTAAAATTCTCTCCAGAATTTTCAAAATCCATGGCCACATGTTTACAATTTCACGCCAAAAAATGGCTAAAATTCCAGTTGAAATTTTTTCAAAGTCCCTTAAAAATTTTCCAATTTTTGTCCCAATTCTTCCCATTCCCATTGAAACTTTTCAAATCCCTCTCAAAATTGTTGAAATTCTCTTGAAGCTTTTAAAATTCTCTCTAGAATTTTCAAAATCCATGTCCACATGTTTACAATTTCACGTCAAAAAATGGCTAAAATTCCAGTTGAAATTTTTTCAAAGTCCCTTAAAAATTTTCCAATTTTTGTCCCAATTCTTCCCATTCCCATTGAAACTTTTCAAATCCCTCTCAAAATTGTTGAAATTCTGTTGAAGCTTTTAAAATTCTCTCTAGAATTTTCAAAATCCACTTCAACATGTTTACAATTACTGTCAAAAAATGGCTAAAATTCCAGTTGAAATTTTTTCAAAGTCCCTGAAAAATTTTCCAATTTTTGCCCCAATTCTTCCCATTCCCATTGAAACTTTTCAAATCCCTCTCAAAATTGTTGAAATTCTGTTGAAGCTTTTAAAATTCTCCCTAGAATTTTCAAAATCCATGTCCACATGTTTACAATTTCACGTCAAAAAATGGCTAAAATTCCAGTTGAAATTTTTTCAAAGTCCCTTAAAAATTTTCCAATTTTTGTCCCAATTCTTCCCATTCCCATTGAAACTTTTCAAATCCCTCTCAAAATTGTTGAAATTCTGTTGAAGCTTTTAAAATTCTCTCTAGAATTTTCAAAATCCACTTCATCATGTTTACAATTTCACGTCAAAAAATGGCTAAAATTCCAGTTGAAATTTTTTCAAAGTCCCTTAAAAATTTTCCAATTTTTGTCCCAATTCTTCCCATTCCCATTGAAACTTTTCAAATCCCTCTCAAAATTGTTGAAATTCTGTTGAAGCTTTTAAAATTCTCCCTAGAATTTTCAAAATCCATGTCCACATGTTTACAATTTCACGTCAAAAAATGGCTAAAATTCCAGTTGAAATTTTTTCAAAGTCCCTTAAAAATTTTCCAATTTTTGTCCCAATTCTTCCCATTCCCATTGAAACTTTTCAAATCCCTCTCAAAATTGTTGAAATTCTGTTGAAGCTTTTAAAATTCTCTCTAGAATTTTCAAAATCCACTTCAACATGTTTACAATTACTGTCAAAAAATGGCTAAAATTCCAGTTGAAATTTTTTCAAAGTCCCTTCAAAATTTTCCAATTTCTGTACCAATTCTTCCCATTCCCATTGAAACTTTTCAAATCCCTCTCAAAATTGTTGAAATTCTCTTGAAGCTTTTAAAATTCTCTCTAGAATTTTCAAAATCCATGTCCACATGTTTACAATTTCACGTCAAAAAATGGCTAAAATTCCAGTTGCAATTTTTTCAAAGTCCCTTAAAAATTTTCCAATTTTTGTCCCAATTCTTCCCATTCCCATTGAAACTTTTCAAATCCCTCTCAAAATTGTTGAAATTCTGTTGAAGCTTTTAAAATTCTCTCTAGAATTTTCAAAATCCATGTCCACATGTTTACAATTTCACGTCAAAAAATTGGAAAATTCCAGTTGAAATTTTTTCAAAGTCCCTTAAAAATTTTCCAATTTTTGTCCCAATTCTTCCCATTCCCATTGAAACTTTTCAAATCCCTCTCAAAATTGTTGAAATTCTGTTGAAGCTTTTAAAATTCTCTCTAGAATTTTCAAAATCCATGTCCACATGTTTACAATTTCACGTCAAAAAATGGCTAAAATTCCAGTTGAAATTTTTTCAAAGTCCCTTAAAAATTTTCCAATTTTTGTCCCAATTCTTCCCATTCCCATTGAAACTTTTCAAATCCCTCTCAAAATTGTTGAAATTCTGTTGAAGCTTTTAAAATTCTCTCTAGAATTTTCAAAATCCACTTCATCATGTTTACAATTTCACGTCAAAAAATGGCTAAAATTCCAGTTGAAATTTTTTCAAAGTCCCTTCAAAATTTTCCAATTTCTGTACCAATTCTTCCCATTCCCATTGAAACTTTTCAAATCCCTCTCAAAATTGTTGAAATTCTCTTGAAGCTTTTAAAATTCTCTCTAGAATTTTCAAAATCCATGTCCACATGTTTACAATTTCACGTCAAAAAATGGCTAAAATTCCAGTTGCAATTTTTTCAAAGTCCCTTAAAAATTTTCCAATTTTTGTCCCAATTCTTCCCATTCCCATTGAAACTTTTCAAATCCCTCTCAAAATTGTTGAAATTCTGTTGAAGCTTTTAAAATTCTCTCTAGAATTTTCAAAATCCATGTCCACATGTTTACAATTTCACGTCAAAAAATTGGAAAATTCCAGTTGAAATTTTTTCAAAGTCCCTTAAAAATTTTCCAATTTTTGTCCCAATTCTTCCCATTCCCATTGAAACTTTTCAAATCCCTCTCAAAATTGTTGAAATTCTGTTGAAGCTTTTAAAATTCTCTCTAGAATTTTCAAAATCCATGTCCACATGTTTACAATTTCACGTCAAAAAATTGCTAAAATTCCAGTTGAAATTTTTTCAAAGTCCCTTAAAAATTTTCCAATTTTTGTCCCAATTCTTCCCATTCCCATTGAAACTTTTCAAATCCCTCTCAAAATTGTTGAAATTCTGTTGAAGCTTTTAAAATTCTCTCTAGAATTTTCAAAATCCATGTCCACATGTTTACAATTTCACGTCAAAAAATGGCTAAAATTCCAGTTGAAATTTTTTCAAAGTCCCTTAAAAATTTTCCAATTTTTGTCCCAATTCTTCCCATTCCCATTGAAACTTTTCATATCCCTTTCAAAATTGTTGAAATTCTGTTGAAGCTTTTAAAATTCTCTCTAGAATTTTCAAAATCCATGTCCACATGTTTACAATTTCACGTCAAAAAATGGCTAAAATTCCAGTTGAAATTTTTTCAAAGTCCCTTAAAAATTTTCCAATTTTTGTCCCAATTCTTCCCATTCCCATTGAAACTTTTCAAATCCCTCTCAAAATTGTTGAAATTCTGTTGAAGCTTTTAAAATTCTCTCTAGAATTTTCAAAATCCATGTCCACATGTTTACAATTTCACGCCAAAAAATGGCTAAAATTCCAGTTGAAATTTTTTCAAAGTCCCTTAAAAATTTTCCAATTTTTGTCCCAATTCTTCCCATTCCCATTGAAACTTTTCAAATCCCTCTCAAAATTGTGGAAATTCTGTTGAAGCTTTTAAAATTCTCTCTAGAATTTTCAAAATCCATGTCCACATGTTTATAATTTCACATAAAAAAATGGCTAAAATTCCAGTTGAAATTTTTTCAAAGTCCCTTAAAAATTTTCCAATTTTTGTCCCAATTCTTCCCATTCCCATTGAAACTTTTCAAATCCCTCTCAAAATTGTTGAAATTCTCTTGAAGCTTTTAAAATTCTCTCTAGAATTTTCAAAATCCATGTCCACATGTTTATAATTTCACGTCAAAAAATGGCTAAAATTCCAGTTGAAATTTTTCAAAGTCCCTTAAAAATTTTCCAATTTCTGTACCAATTCTTCCCATTCCCATTGAAACTTTTCAAATCCCTCTCAAAATTGCTAAAATTCTGTTGAAGCTTTTAAAATTCTCTCTAGAATTTTCAAAATCCATGTCCACATGTTTACAATTTCACATAAAAAAAGGCTAAAATTCCAGTTGAAATTTTTTCAAAGTCCCTTAAAAATTTTCCAATTTTTGTACCAATTCTTCCCATTCCCATTGAAACTTTTCAAATCCCTCTCAAAATTGTTGAAATTCTCTTGAAGCTTTTAAAATTCTCTCTAGAATTTTCAAAATCCATGTCCACATGTTTACAATTTCACGTCAAAAAATGGCTAAAATTCCAGTTGAAATTTTTTCAAAGTCCCTGAAAAATTTTCCAATTTTTGTCCCAATTCTTCCCATTCCCATTGAAACTTTTCAAATCCCTCTCAAAATTGTTGAAATTCTGTTGAAGCTTTTAAAATTCTCTCTAGAATTTTCAAAATCCACTTCAACATGTTTACAATTTCACGTCAAAAAATGGCTAAAATTCCAGTTGAAATTTTTTCAAAGTCCCTGAAAAAATTTTCCAATTTTTGTCCCAATTCTTCCCATTCCCATTGAAACTTTTCAAATCCCTCTCAAAATTGTGGAAATTCTGTTGAAGCTTTTAAAATTCTCTCTAGAATTTTCAAAATCCATGTCCACATGTTTACAATTTCACGTCAAAAAATGGCTAAAATTCCAGTTGAAATTTTTTCAAAGTCCCTTAAAAATTTTCCAATTTTTGTCCCAATTCTTCCCATTCCCATTGAAACTTTTCAAATCCCTCTCAAAATTGTTGAAATTCTCTTGAAGCTTTTAAAATTCTCTCTAGAATTTTCAAAATCCACTTCATCATGTTTACAATTTCACGTCAAAAAATGGCTAAAATTCCAGTTGAAATTTTTTCAAAGTCCCTTAAAAATTTTCCAATTTTTGTCCCAATTCTTCCCATTCCCATTGAAACTTTTCAAATCCCTCTCAAAATTGTTGAAATTCTCTTGAAGCTTTTAAAATTCTCTCTAGAATTTTCAAAATCCATGTCCACATGTTTACAATTTCACGTCAAAAAATGGCTAAAATTCCAGTTGAAATTTTTTCAAAGTCCCTGAAAAATTTTCCAATTTTTGTCCCAATTCTTCCCATTCCCATTGAAACTTTTCAAATCCCTCTCAAAATTGTGGAAATTCTCTTGAAGCTTTTAAAATTCTCTCTAGAATTTTCAAAATCCATGTCCACATGTTTACAATTTCACGTCAAAAAATGGCTAAAATTCCAGTTGAAATTTTTTCAAAGTCCCTGAAAAATTTTCCAATTTTTGTCCCAATTCTTCCCATTCCCATTGAAACTTTTCAAATCCCTCTCAAAATTGTTGAAATTCTGTTGAAGCTTTTAAAATTCTCTCTAGAATTTTCAAAATCCATGTCCACATGTTTACAATTTCACGTCAAAAAATGGCTAAAATTCCAGTTGAAATTTTTTCAAAGTCCCTTAAAAATTTTCCAATTTTTGCCCCAATTCTTCCCATTCCCATTGAAACTTTTCAAATCCCTCTCAAAATTGTTGAAATTCTGTTGAAGCTTTTAAAATTCTCCCTAGAATTTTCAAAATCCATGGCCACATGTTTACAATTTCACGTCAAAAAATGGCTAAAATTCCAGTTGAAATTTTTTCAAAGTCCCTTAAAAATTTTCCAATTTTTGTCCCAATTCTTCCCATTCCCATTGAAACTTTTCAAATCCCTCTCAAAATTGTTGAAATTCTCTTGAAGCTTTTAAAATTCTCTCTAGAATTTTCAAAATCCATGGCCACATGTTTACAATTTCACGTCAAAAAATGGCTAAAATTCCAGTTGAAATTTTTTCAAAGTCCCTTAAAAATTTTCCAATTTTTGTCCCAATTCTTCCCATTCCCATTGAAACTTTTCAAATCCCTCTCAAAATTGTGGAAATTCTGTTGAAGCTTTTAAAATTCTCTCTAGAATTTTCAAAATCCATGTCCACATGTTTACAATTTCACGCCAAAAAATGGCTAAAATTCCAGTTGAAATTTTTTCAAAGTCCCTTAAAAATTTTCCAATTTCTGTACCAATTCTTCCCATTCCCATTGAAACTTTTCAAATCCCTCTCAAAATTGTTGAAATTCTCTTGAAGCTTTTAAAATTCTCTCTAGAATTTTCAAAATCCATGTCCACATGTTTACAATTTCACGTCAAAAAATGGCTAAAATTCCAGTTGAAATTTTTTCAAAGTCCCTTAAAAATTTTCCAATTTTTGTCCCAATTCTTCCCATTCCCATTGAAACTTTTCAAATCCCTCTCAAAATTGTTGAAATTCTCTTGAAGCTTTTAAAATTCTCTCTAGAATTTTCAAAATCCATGTCCACATGTTTATAATTTCACGTCAAAAAATGGCTAAAATTCCAGTTGAAATTTTTCAAAGTCCCTTAAAAATTTTCCAATTTCTGTACCAATTCTTCCCATTCCCATTGAAACTTTTCAAATCCCTCTCAAAATTGCTAAAATTCTGTTGAAGCTTTTAAAATTCTCTCTAGAATTTTCAAAATCCATGTCCACATGTTTACAATTTCACATAAAAAAAGGCTAAAATTCCAGTTGAAATTTTTTCAAAGTCCCTTAAAAATTTTCCAATTTTTGTCCCAATTCTTCCCATTCCATTGAAACTTTTCAAATCCCTCTCAAAATTGTTGAAATTCTCTTGAAGCTTTTAAAATTCTCTCCAGAATTTTAAAAATCCATGTCCACATGTTTACAATTTCACGTCAAAAAATGGCTAAAATTCCAGTTGCAATTTTTTCAAAGTCCCTTAAAAATTTTCCAATTTTTGTCCCAATTCTTCCCATTCCCATTGAAACTTTTCAAATCCCTCTCAAAATTGTTGAAATTCTCTTGAAGCTTTTAAAATTCTCTCTAGAATTTTCAAAATCCACTTCATCATGTTTACAATTTCACGTCAAAAAATGGCTAAAATTCCAGTTGAAATTTTTTCAAAGTCCCTTAAAAATTTTCCAATTTTTGTCCCAATTCTTCCCATTCCCATTGAAACTTTTCAAATCCCTCTCAAAATTGTTGAAATTCTCTTGAAGCTTTTAAAATTCTCTCTAGAATTTTCAAAATCCATGGCCACATGTTTACAATTTCACGTCAAAAAATGGCTAAAATTCCAGTTGAAATTTTTTCAAAGTCCCTTAAAAATTTTCCAATTTTTGTCCCAATTCTTCCCATTCCCATTGAAACTTTTCAAATCCCTCTCAAAATTGTTGAAATTCTGTTGAAGCTTTTAAAATTCTCTCTAGAATTTTCAAAATCCATGTCCACATGTTTACAATTTCACGTCAAAAAATGGCTAAAATTCCAGTTGAAATTTTTTCAAAGTCCCTTAAAAATTTTCCAATTTTTGTCCCAATTCTTCCCATTCCCATTGAAACTTTTCAAATCCCTCTCAAAATTGTTGAAATTCTGTTGAAGCTTTTAAAATTCTCTCTAGAATTTTCAAAATCCATGTCCACATGTTTACAATTTCACGTCAAAAAATGGCTAAAATTCCAGTTGAAATTTTTTCAAAGTCCCTTAAAAATTTTCCAATTTTTTGCCCCAATTCTTCCCATTCCCATTGAAACTTTTCAAATCCCTCTCAAAATTGTGGAAATTCTGTTGAAGCTTTTAAAATTCTCCCTAGAATTTTCAAAATCCATGTCCACATGTTTACAATTTCACGTCAAAAAATGGCTAAAATTCCAGTTGAAATTTTTTCAAAGTCCCTTAAAAATTTTCCAATTTTTGTCCCAATTCTTCCCATTCCCTTGAAACTTTTCAAATCCCTCTCAAAATTGTTGAAATTCTGTTGAAGCTTTTAAAATTCTCTCTAGAATTTTCAAAATCCATGGCCACATGTTTACAATTTCACGTCAAAAAATGGCTAAAATTCCAGTTGAAATTTTTTCAAAGTCCCTTAAAAATTTTCCAATTTCTGTACCAATTCTTCCCATTCCCATTGAAACTTTTCAAATCCCTCTCAAAATTGTTGAAATTCTGTTGAAGCTTTTAAAATTCTCTCTAGAATTTTCAAAATCCATGTCCACATGTTTACAATTTCACGTCAAAAAATGGCTAAAATTCCAGTTGAAATTTTTTCAAAGTCCCTTAAAAATTTTCCAATTTTTGTCCCAATTCTTCCCATTCCCATTGAAACTTTTCAAATCCCTCTCAAAATTGTTGAAATTCTCTTGAAGCTTTTAAAATTCTCTCTAGAATTTTCAAAATCCATGTCCACATGTTTACAATTTCACGTCAAAAAATTGGAAAATTCCAGTTGAAATTTTTTCAAAGTCCCTTAAAAATTTTCCAATTTTTGTCCCAATTCTTCCCATTCCCATTGAAACTTTTCAAATCCCTCTCCAAATTGTTGAAATTCTGTTGAAGCTTTTAAAATTCTCTCTAGAATTTTCAAAATCCATGTCCACATGTTTACAATTTCACGTCAAAAAATGGCTAAAATTCCAGTTGAAATTTTTTCAAAGTCCCTTAAAAATTTTCCAATTTTTGTCCCAATTCTTCCCATTCCCATTGAAACTTTTCAAATCCCTCTCAAAATTGTTGAAATTCTCTTGAAGCTTTTAAAATTCTCTCTAGAATTTTCAAAATCCATGTCCACGTTTACAATTTCACGTCAAAAAATTGGAAAATTCCAGTTGAAATTTTTTCAAAGTCCCTTAAAAATTTTCCAATTTCTGTACCAATTCTTCCCATTCCCATTGAAACTTTTCAAATCCCTCTCAAAATTGTTGAAATTCTCTTGAAGCTTTTAAAATTCTCTCTAGAATTTTCAAAATCCATGTCCACATGTTTACAATTTCACGTCAAAAAATGGCTAAAATTCCAGTTGAAATTTTTTCAAAGTCCCTTCAAAATTTTCCAATTTTTGTCCCAATTCTTCCCATTCCCATTGAAACTTTTCAAATCCCTCTCAAAATTGTTGAAATTCTCTTGAAGCTTTTAAAATTCTCTCTAGAATTTTCAAAATCCATGTCCACATGTTTACAATTTCACGTCAAAAAATTGGAAAATTCCAGTTGAATTTTTTTCAAAGTCCCTTAAAAATTTTCCAATTTTTGTCCCAATTCTTCCCATTCCCATTGAAACTTTTCAAATCCCTCTCAAAATTGTTGAAATTCTGTTGAAGCTTTTAAAATTCTCTCTAGAATTTTCAAAATCCATGTCCACATGTTTACAATTTCACGTCAAAAAATTGGAAAATTCCAGTTGAAATTTTTTCAAAGTCCCTTAAAAATTTTCCAATTTTTGTACCAATTCTTCCCATTCCCATTGAAACTTTTCAAATCCCTCTCAAAATTGCTAAAATTCTGTTGAAGCTTTTAAAATTCTCTCTAGAATTTTCAAAATCCACTTCAACATGTTTACAATTTCACGTCAAAAAATGGCTAAAATTCCAGTTGAAATTTTTTCAAAGTCCCTTAAAAATTTTCCAATTTTTGCCCCAATTCTTCCCATTCCCATTGAAACTTTTCAAATCCCTCTCAAAATTGTTGAAATTCTCTTGAAGCTTTTAAAATTCTCTCTAGAATTTTCAAAATCCATGTCCACATGTTTACAATTTCACGTCAAAAAATGGCTAAAATTCCAGTTGAAATTTTTTCAAAGTCCCTTAAAAATTTTCCAATTTTTGTCCCAATTCTTCCCATTCCCATTGAAACTTTTCAAATCCCTCTCAAAATTGTTGAAATTCTGTTGAAGCTTTTAAAATTCTCTCTAGAATTTTCAAAATCCATGTCCACATGTTTACAATTTCACGTCAAAAAATGGCTAAAATTCCAGTTGAAATTTTTTCAAAGTCCCTTAAAAATTTTCCAATTTTTGTCCCAATTCTTCCCATTCCCATTGAAACTTTTCATATCCCTCTCAAAATTGTTGAAATTCTGTTGAAGCTTTTAAAATTCTCTCTAGAATTTTCAAAATCCATGTCCACATGTTTACAATTTCACGTCAAAAAATGGCTAAAATTCCAGTTGAAATTTTTTCAAAGTCCCTTAAAAATTTTCCAATTTTTGTCCCAATTCTTCCCATTCCCATTGAAACTTTTCAAATCCCTCTCAAAATTGTTGAAATTCTCTTGAAGCTTTTAAAATTCTCTCTAGAATTTTCAAAATCCATGTCCACATGTTTACAATTTCACGTCAAAAAATGGCTAAAATTCCAGTTGAAATTTTTTCAAAGTCCCTTAAAAATTTTCCAATTTTTGTCCCAAGTCTTCCCATTCCCATTGAAACTTTTCAAATCCCTCTCAAAATTGTTGAAATTCTCTTGAAGCTTTTAAAATTCTCTCTAGAATTTTCAAAATCCATGGCCACATGTTTACAATTTCACGCCAAAAAATGGCTAAAATTCCAGTTGAAATTTTTTCAAAGTCCCTGAAAAATTTTCCAATTTCTGTACCAATTCTTCCCATTCCCATTGAAACTTTTCAAATCCCTCTCAAAATTGTTGAAATTCTCTTGAAGCTTTTAAAATTCTCTCTAGAATTTTCAAAATCCATGTCCACATGTTTACAATTTCACGTCAAAAAATGGCTAAAATTCCAGTTGAAATTTTTTCAAAGTCCCTTAAAAATTTTCCAATTTTTGTCCCAATTCTTCCCATTCCCATTGAAACTTTTCAAATCCCTCTCAAAATTGTTGAAATTCTGTTGAAGCTTTTAAAATTCTCTCTAGAATTTTCAAATTCCATGTCCACATGTTTACAATTTCACGTCAAAAAATTGGAAAATTCCAGTTGAATTTTTTTCAAAGTCCCTTAAAAATTTTCCAATTTTTGTCCCAATTCTTCCCATTCCCATTGAAACTTTTCAAATCCCTCTCCAAATTGTTGAAATTCTGTTGAAGCTTTTAAAATTCTCTCTAGAATTTTCAAAATCCATGTCCACATGTTTACAATTTCACGTCAAAAAATTGGAAAATTCCAGTTGAAATTTTTTCAAAGTCCCTTAAAAATTTTCCAATTTTTGTCCCAATTCTTCCCATTCCCATTGAAACTTTTCAAATCCCTCTCAAAATTGCTAAAATTCTGTTGAAGCTTTTAAAATTCTCTCTAGAATTTTCAAAATCCATGTCCACATGTTTACAATTTCACGTCAAAAAATGGCTAAAATTCCAGTTGAAATTTTTTCAAAGTCCCTTAAAAATTTTCCAATTTTTGCCCCAATTCTTCCCATTCCCATTGAAACTTTTCAAATCCCTCTCAAAATTGTTGAAATTCTGTTGAAGCTTTTAAAATTCTCTCTAGAATTTTCAAAATCCATGTCCACATGTTTACAATTTCACGTCAAAAAATGGCTAAAATTCCAGTTGAAATTTTTTCAAAGTCCCTGAAAAATTTTCCAATTTTTGTCCCAATTCTTCCCATTCCCATTGAAACTTTTCAAATCCCTCTCAAAATTGTTGAAATTCTGTTGAAGCTTTTAAAATTCTCTCTAGAATTTTCAAAATCCATGTCCACATGTTTACAATTTCACGTCAAAAAATGGCTAAAATTCCAGTTGAAATTTTTTCAAAGTCCCTGAAAAATTTTCCAATTTTTGTCCCAATTCTTCCCATTCCCATTGAAACTTTTCATATCCCTCTCAAAATTGTTGAAATTCTGTTGAAGCTTTTAAAATTCTCTCTAGAATTTTCAAAATCCATGTCCACATGTTTACAATTTCACGTCAAAAAATGGCTAAAATTCCAGTTGAAATTTTTTCAAAGTCCCTTAAAAATTTTCCAATTTTTGTCCCAATTCTTCCCATTCCCATTGAAACTTTTCAAATCCCTCTCAAAATTGTTGAAATTCTGTTGAAGCTTTTAAAATTCTCCCTAGAATTTTCAAAATCCATGTCCACATGTTTACAATTTCACGTCAAAAAATGGCTAAAATTCCAGTTGAAATTTTTTCAAAGTCCCTTAAAAATTTTCCAATTTTTGTCCCAATTCTTCCCATTCCCATTGAAACTTTTCAAATCCCTCTCCAAATTGTTGAAATTCTGTTGAAGCTTTTAAAATTCTCTCTAGAATTTTCAAATTCCATGTCCACATGTTTACAATTTCACGTCAAAAAATTGGAAAATTCCAGTTGAATTTTTTTCAAAGTCCCTTAAAAATTTTCCAATTTTTGTCCCAATTCTTCCCATTCCCATTGAAACTTTTCAAATCCCTCTCCAAATTGTTGAAATTCTGTTGAAGCTTTTAAAATTCTCTCTAGAATTTTCAAAATCCATGTCCACATGTTTACAATTTCACGTCAAAAAATTGGAAAATTCCAGTTGAAATTTTTTCAAAGTCCCTTAAAAATTTTCCAATTTTTGTACCAATTCTTCCCATTCCCATTGAAACTTTTCAAATCCCTCTCAAAATTGCTAAAATTCTGTTGAAGCTTTTAAAATTCTCTCTAGAATTTTCAAAATCCATGTCCACATGTTTACAATTTCACGTCAAAAAATGGCTAAAATTCCAGTTGAAATTTTTTCAAAGTCCCTTAAAAATTTTCCAATTTTTGCCCCAATTCTTCCCATTCCCATTGAAACTTTTCAAATCCCTCTCAAAATTGTTGAAATTCTGTTGAAGCTTTTAAAATTCTCTCTAGAATTTTCAAAATCCATGTCCACATGTTTACAATTTCACGTCAAAAAATGGCTAAAATTCCAGTTGAAATTTTTTCAAAGTCCCTGAAAAATTTTCCAATTTTTGTCCCAATTCTTCCCATTCCCATTGAAACTTTTCAAATCCCTCTCAAAATTGTTGAAATTCTGTTGAAGCTTTTAAAATTCTCTCTAGAATTTTCAAAATCCATGTCCACATGTTTACAATTTCACGTCAAAAAATGGCTAAAATTCCAGTTGAAATTTTTTCAAAGTCCCTGAAAAATTTTCCAATTTTTGTCCCAATTCTTCCCCATTCCCATTGAAACTTTTCATATCCCTCTCAAAATTGTTGAAATTCTGTTGAAGCTTTTAAAATTCTCTCTAGAATTTTCAAAATCCATGTCCACATGTTTACAATTTCACGTCAAAAAATGGCTAAAATTCCAGTTGAAATTTTTTCAAAGTCCCTGAAAAATTTTCCAATTTTTGTCCCAATTCTTCCCATTCCCATTGAAACTTTTCAAATCCCTCTCAAAATTGTTGAAATTCTGTTGAAGCTTTTAAAATTCTCCCTAGAATTTTCAAAATCCATGTCCACATGTTTACAATTTCACGTCAAAAAATGGCTAAAATTCCAGTTGAAATTTTTTCAAAGTCCCTTAAAAATTTTCCAATTTTTGTCCCAATTCTTCCCATTCCCATTGAAACTTTTCAAATCCCTCTCAAAATTGTTGAAATTCTGTTGAAGCTTTTAAAATTCTCTCTAGAATTTTCAAAATCCATGGCCACATGTTTACAATTTCACGTCAAAAAATGGCTAAAATTCCAGTTGAAATTTTTTCAAAGTCCCTTAAAAAATTTTCCAATTTCTGTACCAATTCTTCCCATTCCCATTGAAACTTTTCAAATCCCTCTCAAAATTGTTGAAATTCTCTTGAAGCTTTTAAAATTCTCTCTAGAATTTTCAAAATCCATGTCCACATGTTTACAATTTCACGTCAAAAAATGGCTAAAATTCCAGTTGAAATTTTTCAAAGTCCCCTTAAAAATTTTCCAATTTTTGTCCCAATTCTTCCCATTCCCATTGAAACTTTTCAAATCCCTCTCAAAATTGTTGAAATTCTGTTGAAGCTTTTAAAATTCTCTCTAGAATTTTCAAAATCTATGTCCACATGTTTACAATTTCACGTCAAAAAATGGCTAAAATTCCAGTTGAAATTTTTTCAAAGTCCCTTAAAAATTTTCCAATTTTTGCCCCAATTCTTCCCATTCCCATTGAAACTTTTCAAATCCCTCTCAAAATTGTTGAAATTCTGTTGAAGCTTTTAAAATTCTCCCTAGAATTTTCAAAATCCATGTCCACATGTTTACAATTTCACGTCAAAAAATGGCTAAAATTCCAGTTGAAATTTTTTCAAAGTCCCTGAAAAATTTTCCCATTTTTGTCCCAATTCTTCCCATTCCCATTGAAACTTTTCAAATCCCTCTCAAAATTGTTGAAATTCTGTTGAAGCTTTTAAAATTCTCTCTAGAATTTTCAAAATCCATGGCCACATGTTTACAATTTCACGCCAAAAAATGGCTAAAATTCCAGTTGAAATTTTTTCAAAGTCCCTTAAAAATTTTCCAATTTCTGTACCAATTCTTCCCATTCCCATTGAAACTTTTCAAATCCCTCTCAAAATTGTTGAAATTCTGTTGAAGCTTTTAAAATTCTCTCTAGAATTTTCAAAATCCATGTCCACATGTTTACAATTTCACGTCAAAAAATGGCTAAAATTCCAGTTGAAATTTTTTCAAAGTCCCTTAAAAATTTTCCAATTTCTGTACCAATTCTTCCCATTCCCATTGAAACTTTTCAAATCCCTCTCAAAATTGTTGAAATTCTCTTGAAGCTTTTAAAATTCTCTCTAGAATTTTCAAAATCCATGTCCACATGTTTACAATTTCACGTCAAAAAATGGCTAAAATTCCAGTTGAAATTTTTTCAAAGTCCCTTAAAAATTTTCCAATTTTTGTCCCAATTCTTCCCATTCCCATTGAAACTTTTCAAATCCCTCTCAAAATTGTTGAAATTCTGTTGAAGCTTTTAAAATTCTCTCTAGAATTTTCAAATTCCATGTCCACATGTTTACAATTTCACGTCAAAAAATTGGAAAATTCCAGTTGAATTTTTTTCAAAGTCCCTTAAAAATTTTCCAATTTTTGTCCCAATTCTTCCCATTCCCATTGAAACTTTTCAAATCCCTCTCCAAATTGTTGAAATTCTGTTGAAGCTTTTAAAATTCTCTCTAGAATTTTCAAAATCCATGTCCACATGTTTACAATTTCACGTCAAAAAATTGGAAAATTCCAGTTGAAATTTTTTCAAAGTCCCTTAAAAATTTTCCAATTTTTGTACCAATTCTTCCCATTCCCATTGAAACTTTTCAAATCCCTCTCAAAATTGCTAAAATTCTGTTGAAGCTTTTAAAATTCTCTCTAGAATTTTCAAAATCCATGTCCACATGTTTACAATTTCACGTCAAAAAATGGCTAAAATTCCAGTTGAAATTTTTTCAAAGTCCCTTAAAAATTTTCCAATTTTTGCCCCAATTCTTCCCATTCCCATTGAAACTTTTCAAATCCCTCTCAAAATTGTTGAAATTCTGTTGAAGCTTTTAAAATTCTCTCTAGAATTTTCAAAATCCATGTCCACATGTTTACAATTTCACGTCAAAAAATGGCTAAAATTCCAGTTGAAATTTTTTCAAAGTCCCTTAAAAATTTTCCAATTTTTGTCCCAATTCTTCCCATTCCCATTGAAACTTTTCAAATCCCTCTCAAAATTGTTGAAATTCTGTTGAAGCTTTTAAAATTCTCTCTAGAATTTTCAAAATCCATGTCCACATGTTTACAATTTCACGTCAAAAAATGGCTAAAATTCCAGTTGAAATTTTTTCAAAGTCCCTGAAAAATTTTCCAATTTTTGTCCCAATTCTTCCCATTCCCATTGAAACTTTTCATATCCCTCTCAAAATTGTTGAAATTCTGTTGAAGCTTTTAAAATTCTCTCTAGAATTTTCAAAATCCATGTCCACATGTTTACAATTTCACGTCAAAAAATGGCTAAAATTCCAGTTGAAATTTTTTCAAAGTCCCTTAAAAATTTTCCAATTTTTGTCCCAATTCTTCCCATTCCCATTGAAACTTTTCAAATCCCTCTCAAAATTGTTGAAATTCTGTTGAAGCTTTTAAAATTCTCCCTAGAATTTTCAAAATCCATGTCCACATGTTTACAATTTCACGTCAAAAAATGGCTAAAATTCCAGTTGAAATTTTTTCAAAGTCCCTTAAAAATTTTCCAATTTTTGTCCCAATTCTTCCCATTCCCATTGAAACTTTTCAAATCCCTCTCCAAATTGTTGAAATTCTGTTGAAGCTTTTAAAATTCTCTCTAGAATTTTCAAAATCCATGTCCACATGTTTACAATTTCACGTCAAAAAATGGCTAAAATTCCAGTTGAAATTTTTTCAAAGTCCCTTAAAAATTTTCCAATTTTTGTCCCAATTCTTCCCATTCCCATTGAAACTTTTCAAATCCCTCTCAAAATTGTTGAAATTCTCTTGAAGCTTTTAAAATTCTCTCTAGAATTTTCAAAATCCATGTCCACATGTTTACAATTTCACGTCAAAAAATTGGAAAATTCCAGTTGAATTTTTTTCAAAGTCCCTTAAAAATTTTCCAATTTCTGTACCAATTCTTCCCATTCCCATTGAAACTTTTCAAATCCCTCTCAAAATTGTTGAAATTCTCTTGAAGCTTTTAAAATTCTCTCTAGAATTTTCAAAATCCATGTCCACATGTTTACAATTTCACGTCAAAAAATGGCTAAAATTCCAGTTGAAATTTTTTCAAAGTCCCTTAAAAATTTTCCAATTTTTGTCCCAATTCTTCCCATTCCCATTGAAACTTTTCAAATCCCTCTCAAAATTGTTGAAATTCTGTTGAAGCTTTTAAAATTCTCTCTAGAATTTTCAAAATCCATGTCCACATGTTTACAATTTCACGTCAAAAAATTGGAAAATTCAAGTTGAATTTTTTTCAAAGTCCCTTAAAAATTTTCCAATTTTTGTCCCAATTCTTCCCATTCCCATTGAAACTTTTCAAATCCCTCTCAAAATTGTTGAAATTCTGTTGAAGCTTTTAAAATTCTCTCTAGAATTTTCAAAATCCATGTCCACATGTTTACAATTTCACGTCAAAAAATTGGAAAATTCCAGTTGAAATTTTTTCAAAGTCCCTTAAAAATTTTCCAATTTTTGCCCCAATTCTTCCCATTCCCATTGAAACTTTTCAAATCCCTCTCAAAATTGCTAAAATTCTGTTGAAGCTTTTAAAATTCTCTCTAGAATTTTCAAAATCCACTTCAACATGTTTACAATTTCACGTCAAAAAATGGCTAAAATTCCAGTTGAAATTTTTTCAAAGTCCCTTAAAAATTTTCCAATTTTTGCCCCAATTCTTCCCATTCCCATTGAAACTTTTCAAATCCCTCTCAAAATTGTTGAAATTCTCTTGAAGCTTTTAAAATTCTCTCTAGAATTTTCAAAATCCATGTCCACATGTTTACAATTTCACGTCAAAAAATGGCTAAAATTCCAGTTGAAATTTTTTCAAAGTCCCTTAAAAATTTTCCAATTTTTGTCCCAATTCTTCCCATTCCCATTGAAACTTTTCAAATCCCTCTCAAAATTGTTGAAATTCTGTTGAAGCTTTTAAAATTCTCTCTAGAATTTTCAAAATCCATGTCCACATGTTTACAATTTCACGTCAAAAAATGGCTAAAATTCCAGTTGAAATTTTTTCAAAGTCCCTTAAAAATTTTCCAATTTTTGTCCCAATTCTTCCCATTCCCATTGAAACTTTTCATATCCCTCTCAAAATTGTTGAAATTCTGTTGAAGCTTTTAAAATTCTCTCTAGAATTTTCAAAATCCATGTCCACATGTTTACAATTTCACGTCAAAAAATGGCTAAAATTCCAGTTGAAATTTTTTCAAAGTCCCTTAAAAATTTTCCAATTTTTGTCCCAATTCTTCCCATTCCCATTGAAACTTTTCAAATCCCTCTCAAAATTGTTGAAATTCTCTTGAAGCTTTTAAAATTCTCTCTAGAATTTTCAAAATCCATGTCCACATGTTTACAATTTCACGTCAAAAAATGGCTAAAATTCCAGTTGAAATTTTTTCAAAGTCCCTGAAAAATTTTCCCATTTTTGTCCCAAGTCTTCCCATTCCCATTGAAACTTTTCAAATCCCTCTCAAAATTGTTGAAATTCTCTTGAAGCTTTTAAAATTCTCTCTAGAATTTTCAAAATCCATGGCCACATGTTTACAATTTCACGCCAAAAAATGGCTAAAATTCCAGTTGAAATTTTTTCAAAGTCCCTGAAAAATTTTCCAATTTCTGTACCAATTCTTCCCATTCCCATTGAAACTTTTCAAATCCCTCTCAAAATTGTTGAAATTCTCTTGAAGCTTTTAAAATTCTCTCTAGAATTTTCAAAATCCATGTCCACATGTTTACAATTTCACGTCAAAAAATGGCTAAAATTCCAGTTGAAATTTTTTCAAAGTCCCTTAAAAATTTTCCAATTTTTGTCCCAATTCTTCCCATTCCCATTGAAACTTTTCAAATCCCTCTCAAAATTGTTGAAATTCTGTTGAAGCTTTTAAAATTCTCTCTAGAATTTTCAAATTCCATGTCCACATGTTTACAATTTCACGTCAAAAAATTGGAAAATTCCAGTTGAATTTTTTTCAAAGTCCCTTAAAAATTTTCCAATTTTTGTCCCAATTCTTCCCATTCCCATTGAAACTTTTCAAATCCCTCTCCAAATTGTTGAAATTCTGTTGAAGCTTTTAAAATTCTCTCTAGAATTTTCAAAATCCATGTCCACATGTTTACAATTTCACGTCAAAAAATTGGAAAATTCCAGTTGAAATTTTTTCAAAGTCCCTTAAAAATTTTCCAATTTTTGTCCCAATTCTTCCCATTCCCATTGAAACTTTTCAAATCCCTCTCAAAATTGCTAAAATTCTGTTGAAGCTTTTAAAATTCTCTCTAGAATTTTCAAAATCCATGTCCACATGTTTACAATTTCACGTCAAAAAATGGCTAAAATTCCAGTTGAAATTTTTTCAAAGTCCCTTAAAAATTTTCCAATTTTTGCCCCAATTCTTCCCATTCCCATTGAAACTTTTCAAATCCCTCTCAAAATTGTTGAAATTCTGTTGAAGCTTTTAAAATTCTCTCTAGAATTTTCAAAATCCATGTCCACATGTTTACAATTTCACGTCAAAAAATGGCTAAAATTCCAGTTGAAATTTTTTCAAAGTCCCTGAAAAATTTTCCAATTTTTGTCCCAATTCTTCCCATTCCCATTGAAACTTTTCAAATCCCTCTCAAAATTGTTGAAATTCTGTTGAAGCTTTTAAAATTCTCTCTAGAATTTTCAAAATCCATGTCCACATGTTTACAATTTCACGTCAAAAAATGGCTAAAATTCCAGTTGAAATTTTTTCAAAGTCCCTGAAAAATTTTCCAATTTTTGTCCCAATTCTTCCCATTCCCATTGAAACTTTTCATATCCCTCTCAAAATTGTTGAAATTCTGTTGAAGCTTTTAAAATTCTCTCTAGAATTTTCAAAATCCATGTCCACATGTTTACAATTTCACGTCAAAAAATGGCTAAAATTCCAGTTGAAATTTTTTCAAAGTCCCTTAAAAATTTTCCAATTTTTGTCCCAATTCTTCCCATTCCCATTGAAACTTTTCAAATCCCTCTCAAAATTGTTGAAATTCTGTTGAAGCTTTTAAAATTCTCCCTAGAATTTTCAAAATCCATGTCCACATGTTTACAATTTCACGTCAAAAAATGGCTAAAATTCCAGTTGAAATTTTTTCAAAGTCCCTGAAAAATTTTCCAATTTTTGTCCCAATTCTTCCCATTCCCATTGAAACTTTTCAAATCCCTCTCAAAATTGTTGAAATTCTGTTGAAGCTTTTAAAATTCTCTCTAGAATTTTCAAAATCCATGTCCACATGTTTACAATTTCACGTCAAAAAATTGGAAAATTCCAGTTGAATTTTTTTCAAAGTCCCTTAAAAATTTTCCAATTTTTGTCCCAATTCTTCCCATTCCCATTGAAACTTTTCAAATCCCTCTCCAAATTGTTGAAATTCTGTTGAAGCTTTTAAAATTCTCTCTAGAATTTTCAAAATCCATGTCCACATGTTTACAATTTCACGTCAAAAAATTGGAAAATTCCAGTTGAAATTTTTTCAAAGTCCCTTAAAAATTTTCCAATTTTTGTACCAATTCTTCCCATTCCCATTGAAACTTTTCAAATCCCTCTCAAAATTGCTAAAATTCTGTTGAAGCTTTTAAAATTCTCTCTAGAATTTTCAAAATCCATGTCCACATGTTTATAATTTCACGTCAAAAAATGGCTAAAATTCCAGTTGAAATTTTTTCAAAGTCCCTGAAAAATTTTCCAATTTCTGTACCAATTCTTCCCATTCCCATTGAAACTTTTCAAATCCCTCTCAAAATTGTTGAAATTCTCTTGAAGCTTTTAAAATTCTCTCTAGAATTTTCAAAATCCATGTCCACATGTTTACAATTTCACGTCAAAAAATGGCTAAAATTCCAGTTGAAATTTTTTCAAAGTCCCTTAAAAATTTTCCAATTTTTGTCCCAATTCTTCCCATTCCCATTGAAACTTTTCAAATCCCTCTCAAAATTGTTGAAATTCTGTTGAAGCTTTTAAAATTCTCTCTAGAATTTTCAAAATCCATGTCCACATGTTTACAATTTCACGTCAAAAAATGGCTAAAATTCCAGTTGAAATTTTTTCAAAGTCCCTTAAAAATTTTCCAATTTTTGCCCCAATTCTTCCCATTCCCATTGAAACTTTTCAAATCCCTCTCAAAATTGTTGAAATTCTGTTGAAGCTTTTAAAATTCTCTCTAGAATTTTCAAAATCCATGTCCACATGTTTACAATTTCACGTCAAAAAATGGCTAAAATTCCAGTTGAAATTTTTTCAAAGTCCCTGAAAAATTTTCCAATTTTTGTCCCAATTCTTCCCATTCCCATTGAAACTTTTCAAATCCCTCTCAAAATTGTTGAAATTCTGTTGAAGCTTTTAAAATTCTCTCTAGAATTTTCAAAATCCATGTCCACATGTTTACAATTTCACGTCAAAAAATGGCTAAAATTCCAGTTGAAATTTTTTCAAAGTCCCTGAAAAATTTTCCAATTTTTGTCCCAATTCTTCCCATTCCCATTGAAACTTTTCATATCCCTCTCAAAATTGTTGAAATTCTGTTGAAGCTTTTAAAATTCTCTCTAGAATTTTCAAAATCCATGTCCACATGTTTACAATTTCACGTCAAAAAATGGCTAAAATTCCAGTTGAAATTTTTTCAAAGTCCCTTAAAAATTTTCCAATTTTTGTCCCAATTCTTCCCATTCCCATTGAAACTTTTCAAATCCCTCTCAAAATTGTTGAAATTCTGTTGAAGCTTTTAAAATTCTCCCTAGAATTTTCAAAATCCATGTCCACATGTTTACAATTTCACGTCAAAAAATGGCTAAAATTCCAGTTGAAATTTTTTCAAAGTCCCTTAAAAATTTTCCAATTTTTGTCCCAATTCTTCCCATTCCCATTGAAACTTTTCAAATCCCTCTCAAAATTGTTGAAATTCTGTTGAAGCTTTTAAAATTCTCTCTAGAATTTTCAAATTCCATGTCCACATGTTTACAATTTCACGTCAAAAAATTGGAAAATTCCAGTTGAATTTTTTTCAAAGTCCCTTAAAAATTTTCCAATTTTTGTCCCAATTCTTCCCATTCCCATTGAAACTTTTCAAATCCCTCTCCAAATTGTTGAAATTCTCTTGAAGCTTTTAAAATTCTCTCTAGAATTTTCAAAATCCATGTCCACATGTTTACAATTTCACGTCAAAAAATTGGAAAATTCCAGTTGAAATTTTTTCAAAGTCCCTTAAAAATTTTCCAATTTTTGTACCAATTCTTCCCATTCCCATTGAAACTTTTCAAATCCCTCTCAAAATTGCTAAAATTCTGTTGAAGCTTTTAAAATTCTCTCTAGAATTTTCAAAATCCATGTCCACATGTTTACAATTTCACGTCAAAAAATGGCTAAAATTCCAGTTGAAATTTTTTCAAAGTCCCTTAAAAATTTTCCAATTTTTGCCCCAATTCTTCCCATTCCCATTGAAACTTTTCAAATCCCTCTCAAAATTGTTGAAATTCTGTTGAAGCTTTTAAAATTCTCTCTAGAATTTTCAAAATCCATGTCCACATGTTTACAATTTCACGTCAAAAAATGGCTAAAATTCCAGTTGAAATTTTTTCAAAGTCCCTGAAAAATTTTCCAATTTTTGTCCCAATTCTTCCCATTCCCATTGAAACTTTTCAAATCCCTCTCAAAATTGTTGAAATTCTGTTGAAGCTTTTAAAATTCTCCCTAGAATTTTCAAAATCCATGTCCACATGTTTACAATTTCACGTCAAAAAATGGCTAAAATTCCAGTTGAAATTTTTTCAAAGTCCCTTAAAAATTTTCCAATTTTTGTCCCAATTCTTCCCATTCCCATTGAAACTTTTCAAATCCCTCTCAAAATTGTTGAAATTCTGTTGAAGCTTTTAAAATTCTCTCTAGAATTTTCAAAATCCATGGCCACATGTTTACAATTTCACGTCAAAAAATGGCTAAAATTCCAGTTGAAATTTTTTCAAAGTCCCTTAAAAATTTTCCAATTTCTGTACCAATTCTTCCCATTCCCATTGAAACTTTTCAAATCCCTCTCAAAATTGTTGAAATTCTGTTGAAGCTTTTAAAATTCTCTCTAGAATTTTCAAAATCCATGTCCACATGTTTACAATTTCACGTCAAAAAATGGCTAAAATTCCAGTTGAAATTTTTTCAAAGTCCCTTAAAAATTTTCCAATTTTTGTCCCAATTCTTCCCATTCCCATTGAAACTTTTCAAATCCCTCTCAAAATTGTTGAAATTCTGTTGAAGCTTTTAAAATTCTCTCTAGAATTTTCAAAATCTATGTCCACATGTTTACAATTTCACGTCAAAAAATGGCTAAAATTCCAGTTGAAATTTTTTCAAAGTCCCTTAAAAATTTTCCAATTTTTGCCCCAATTCTTCCCATTCCCATTGAAACTTTTCAAATCCCTCTCAAAATTGTTGAAATTCTGTTGAAGCTTTTAAAATTCTCCCTAGAATTTTCAAAATCCATGTCCACATGTTTACAATTTCACGTCAAAAAATGGCTAAAATTCCAGTTGAAATTTTTTCAAAGTCCCTTAAAAATTTTCCCATTTTTGTCCCAATTCTTCCCATTCCCATTGAAACTTTTCAAATCCCTCTCAAAATTGTGGAAATTCTCTTGAAGCTTTTAAAATTCTCTCTAGAATTTTCAAAATCCATGGCCACATGTTTACAATTTCACGCCAAAAAATGGCTAAAATTCCAGTTGAAATTTTTTCAAAGTCCCTTAAAAATTTTCCAATTTCTGTACCAATTCTTCCCATTCCCATTGAAACTTTTCAAATCCCTCTCAAAATTGTTGAAATTCTCTTGAAGCTTTTAAAATTCTCTCTAGAATTTTCAAAATCCATGTCCACATGTTTACAATTTCACGTCAAAAAATGGCTAAAATTCCAGTTGAAATTTTTTCAAAGTCCCTTAAAAATTTTCCAATTTCTGTACCAATTCTTCCCATTCCCATTGAAACTTTTCAAATCCCTCTCAAAATTGTTGAAATTCTCTTGAAGCTTTTAAAATTCTCTCTAGAATTTTCAAAATCCATGTCCACATGTTTATAATTTCACATAAAAAAATGGCTAAAATTCCAGTTGAAATTTTTTCAAAGTCCCTTAAAAATTTTCCAATTTTTGTCCCAATTCTTCCCATTCCCATTGAAACTTTTCAAATCCCTCTCAAAATTGTTGAAATTCTGTTGAAGCTTTTAAAATTCTCTCTAGAATTTTCAAATTCCATGTCCACATGTTTACAATTTCACGTCAAAAAATTGGAAAATTCCAGTTGAATTTTTTTCAAAGTCCCTTAAAAATTTTCCAATTTTTGTCCCAATTCTTCCCATTCCCATTGAAACTTTTCAAATCCCTCTCCAAATTGTTGAAATTCTGTTGAAGCTTTTAAAATTCTCTCTAGAATTTTCAAAATCCATGTCCACATGTTTACAATTTCACGTCAAAAAATTGGAAAATTCCAGTTGAAATTTTTTCAAAGTCCCTTAAAAATTTTCCAATTTTTGTCCCAATTCTTCCCATTCCCATTGAAACTTTTCAAATCCCTCTCAAAATTGCTAAAATTCTGTTGAAGCTTTTAAAATTCTCTCTAGAATTTTCAAAATCCATGTCCACATGTTTACAATTTCACGTCAAAAAATGGCTAAAATTCCAGTTGAAATTTTTTCAAAGTCCCTTAAAAATTTTCCAATTTTTGCCCCAATTCTTCCCATTCCCATTGAAACTTTTCAAATCCCTCTCAAAATTGTTGAAATTCTGTTGAAGCTTTTAAAATTCTCTCTAGAATTTTCAAAATCCATGTCCACATGTTTACAATTTCACGTCAAAAAATGGCTAAAATTCCAGTTGAAATTTTTTCAAAGTCCCTGAAAAATTTTCCAATTTTTGTCCCAATTCTTCCCATTCCCATTGAAACTTTTCAAATCCCTCTCAAAATTGTTGAAATTCTGTTGAAGCTTTTAAAATTCTCTCTAGAATTTTCAAAATCCATGTCCACATGTTTACAATTTCACGTCAAAAAATGGCTAAAATTCCAGTTGAAATTTTTTCAAAGTCCCTGAAAAATTTTCCAATTTTTGTCCCAATTCTTCCCATTCCCATTGAAACTTTTCATATCCCTCTCAAAATTGTTGAAATTCTGTTGAAGCTTTTAAAATTCTCTCTAGAATTTTCAAAATCCATGTCCACATGTTTACAATTTCACGTCAAAAAATGGCTAAAATTCCAGTTGAAATTTTTTCAAAGTCCCTTAAAAATTTTCCAATTTTTGTCCCAATTCTTCCCATTCCCATTGAAACTTTTCAAATCCCTCTCAAAATTGTTGAAATTCTGTTGAAGCTTTTAAAATTCTCCCTAGAATTTTCAAAATCCATGTCCACATGTTTACAATTTCACGTCAAAAAATGGCTAAAATTCCAGTTGAAATTTTTTCAAAGTCCCTTAAAAATTTTCCAATTTTTGTCCCAATTCTTCCCATTCCCATTGAAACTTTTCAAATCCCTCTCAAAATTGTTGAAATTCTGTTGAAGCTTTTAAAATTCTCTCTAGAATTTTCAAAATCCATGGCCACATGTTTACAATTTCACGTCAAAAAATGGCTAAAATTCCAGTTGAAATTTTTTCAAAGTCCCTGAAAAATTTTCCAATTTTTGCCCCAATTCTTCCCATTCCCATTGAAACTTTTCAAATCCCTCTCAAAATTGTTGAAATTCTGTTGAAGCTTTTAAAATTCTCCCTAGAATTTTCAAAATCCATGTCCACATGTTTACAATTTCACGTCAAAAAATGGCTAAAATTCCAGTTGAAATTTTTTCAAAGTCCCTGAAAAATTTTCCCATTTTTGTCCCAATTCTTCCCATTCCCATTGAAACTTTTCAAATCCCTCTCAAAATTGTTGAAATTCTGTTGAAGCTTTTAAAATTCTCTCTAGAATTTTCAAAATCCATGGCCACATGTTTACAATTTCACGCCAAAAAATGGCTAAAATTCCAGTTGAAATTTTTTCAAAGTCCCTTAAAAATTTTCCAATTTCTGTACCAATTCTTCCCATTCCCATTGAAACTTTTCAAATCCCTCTCAAAATTGTTGAAATTCTCTTGAAGCTTTTAAAATTCTCTCTAGAATTTTCAAAATCCATGTCCACATGTTTACAATTTCACGTCAAAAAATGGCTAAAATTCCAGTTGAAATTTTTTCAAAGTCCCTTAAAAATTTTCCAATTTTTGTCCCAATTCTTCCCATTCCCATTGAAACTTTTCAAATCCCTCTCAAAATTGTTGAAATTCTGTTGAAGCTTTTAAAATTCTCTCTAGAATTTTCAAAATCCATGTCCACATGTTTACAATTTCACGTCAAAAAATGGCTAAAATTCCAGTTGAAATTTTTTCAAAGTCCCTTAAAAATTTTCCAATTTTTGCCCCAATTCTTCCCATTCCCATTGAAACTTTTCAAATCCCTCTCAAAATTGTTGAAATTCTGTTGAAGCTTTTAAAATTCTCTCTAGAATTTTCAAAATCCATGTCCACATGTTTACAATTTCACGTCAAAAAATGGCTAAAATTCCAGTTGAAATTTTTTCAAAGTCCCTGAAAAATTTTCCAATTTTTGTCCCAATTCTTCCCATTCCCATTGAAACTTTTCAAATCCCTCTCCAAATTGTTGAAATTCTGTTGAAGCTTTTAAAATTCTCTCTAGAATTTTCAAAATCCATGTCCACATGTTTACAATTTCACGTCAAAAAATGGCTAAAATTCCAGTTGAAATTTTTTCAAAGTCCCTTAAAAATTTTCCAATTTTTGTCCCAATTCTTCCCATTCCCATTGAAACTTTTCAAATCCCTCTCAAAATTGTTGAAATTCTGTTGAAGCTTTTAAAATTCTCTCTAGAATTTTCAAAATCCATGTCCACATGTTTACAATTTCACGTCAAAAAATTGGAAAATTCCAGTTGAATTTTTTTCAAAGTCCCTTAAAAATTTTCCAATTTTTGTCCCAATTCTTCCCATTCCCATTGAAACTTTTCAAATCCCTCTCCAAATTGTTGAAATTCTGTTGAAGCTTTTAAAATTCTCTCTAGAATTTTCAAAATCCATGTCCACATGTTTACAATTTCACGTCAAAAAATTGGAAAATTCCAGTTGAAATTTTTTCAAAGTCCCTTAAAAATTTTCCAATTTTTGTACCAATTCTTCCCATTCCCATTGAAACTTTTCAAATCCCTCTCAAAATTGCTAAAATTCTGTTGAAGCTTTTAAAATTCTCTCTAGAATTTTCAAAATCCATGTCCACATGTTTACAATTTCACGTCAAAAAATGGCTAAAATTCCAGTTGCAATTTTTTCAAAGTCCCTTAAAAATTTTCCAATTTTTGCCCCAATTCTTCCCATTCCCATTGAAACTTTTCAAATCCCTCTCAAAATTGTTGAAATTCTGTTGAAGCTTTTAAAATTCTCTCTAGAATTTTCAAAATCCATGTCCACATGTTTACAATTTCACGTCAAAAAATGGCTAAAATTCCAGTTGAAATTTTTTCAAAGTCCCTGAAAAATTTTCCAATTTTTGTCCCAATTCTTCCCATTCCCATTGAAACTTTTCAAATCCCTCTCCAAATTGTTGAAATTCTGTTGAAGCTTTTAAAATTCTCTCTAGAATTTTCAAAATCCATGTCCACATGTTTACAATTTCACGTCAAAAAATGGCTAAAATTCCAGTTGAAATTTTTTCAAAGTCCCTGAAAAATTTTCCAATTTTTGTCCCAATTCTTCCCATTCCCATTGAAACTTTTCAAATCCCTCTCAAAATTGTTGAAATTCTGTTGAAGCTTTTAAAATTCTCTCTAGAATTTTCAAAATCCATGTCCACATGTTTACAATTTCACGTCAAAAAATGGCTAAAATTCCAGTTGAAATTTTTTCAAAGTCCCTGAAAAATTTTCCAATTTTTGTCCCAATTCTTCCCATTCCCATTGAAACTTTTCATATCCCTCTCAAAATTGTTGAAATTCTGTTGAAGCTTTTAAAATTCTCTCTAGAATTTTCAAAATCCATGTCCACATGTTTACAATTTCACGTCAAAAAATGGCTAAAATTCCAGTTGAAATTTTTTCAAAGTCCCTTAAAAATTTTCCAATTTTTGTCCCAATTCTTCCCATTCCCATTGAAACTTTTCAAATCCCTCTCAAAATTGTTGAAATTCTGTTGAAGCTTTTAAAATTCTCTCTAGAATTTTCAAAATCCATGTCCACATGTTTACAATTTCACGTCAAAAAATGGCTAAAATTCCAGTTGCAATTTTTTCAAAGTCCCTTAAAAATTTTCCAATTTTTGTCCCAATTCTTCCCATTCCCATTGAAACTTTTCAAATCCCTCTCAAAATTGTTGAAATTCTGTTGAAGCTTTTAAAATTCTCTCTAGAATTTTCAAAATCCATGTCCACATGTTTACAATTTCACGTCAAAAAATGGCTAAAATTCCAGTTGAAATTTTTTCAAAGTCCCTTAAAAATTTTCCAATTTTTGCCCCAATTCTTCCCATTCCCATTGAAACTTTTCAAATCCCTCTCAAAATTGTTGAAATTCTGTTGAAGCTTTTAAAATTCTCCCTAGAATTTTCAAAATCCATGTCCACATGTTTACAATTTCACGTCAAAAAATGGCTAAAATTCCAGTTGAAATTTTTTCAAAGTCCCTGAAAAATTTTCCCATTTTTGTCCCAATTCTTCCCATTCCCATTGAAACTTTTCAAATCCCTCTCAAAATTGTTGAAATTCTGTTGAAGCTTTTAAAATTCTCCCTAGAATTTTCAAAATCCATGGCCACATGTTTACAATTTCACGCCAAAAAATGGCTAAAATTCCAGTTGAAATTTTTTCAAAGTCCCTTAAAAATTTTCCAATTTCTGTACCAATTCTTCCCATTCCCATTGAAACTTTTCAAATCCCTCTCAAAATTGTTGAAATTCTCTTGAAGCTTTTAAAATTCTCTCTAGAATTTTCAAAATCCATGTCCACATGTTTACAATTTCACGTCAAAAAATGGCTAAAATTCCAGTTGAAATTTTTTCAAAGTCCCTTAAAAATTTTCCAATTTTTGTCCCAATTCTTCCCATTCCCATTGAAACTTTTCAAATCCCTCTCAAAATTGTTGAAATTCTGTTGAAGCTTTTAAAATTCTCTCTAGAATTTTCAAAATCCATGTCCACATGTTTACAATTTCACGTCAAAAAATTGGAAAATTCCAGTTGAATTTTTTTCAAAGTCCCTTAAAAATTTTCCAATTTTTGTCCCAATTCTTCCCATTCCCATTGAAACTTTTCAAATCCCTCTCCAAATTGTTGAAATTCTGTTGAAGCTTTTAAAATTCTCTCTAGAATTTTCAAAATCCATGTCCACATGTTTACAATTTCACGTCAAAAAATTGGAAAATTCCAGTTGAAATTTTTTCAAAGTCCCTTAAAAATTTTCCAATTTTTGTACCAATTCTTCCCATTCCCATTGAAACTTTTCAAATCCCTCTCAAAATTGCTAAAATTCTGTTGAAGCTTTTAAAATTCTCTCTAGAATTTTCAAAATCCATGTCCACATGTTTACAATTTCACGTCAAAAAATGGCTAAAATTCCAGTTGAAATTTTTTCAAAGTCCCTTAAAAATTTTCCAATTTTTGCCCCAATTCTTCCCATTCCCATTGAAACTTTTCAAATCCCTCTCAAAATTGTTGAAATTCTGTTGAAGCTTTTAAAATTCTCTCTAGAATTTTCAAAATCCATGTCCACATGTTTACAATTTCACGTCAAAAAATGGCTAAAATTCCAGTTGAAATTTTTTCAAAGTCCCTGAAAAATTTTCCAATTTTTGTCCCAATTCTTCCCATTCCCATTGAAACTTTTCAAATCCCTCTCAAAATTGTTGAAATTCTGTTGAAGCTTTTAAAATTCTCTCTAGAATTTTCAAAATCCATGTCCACATGTTTACAATTTCACGTCAAAAAATGGCTAAAATTCCAGTTGAAATTTTTTCAAAGTCCCTTAAAAATTTTCCAATTTTTGTCCCAATTCTTCCCATTCCCATTGAAACTTTTCATATCCCTCTCAAAATTGTTGAAATTCTGTTGAAGCTTTTAAAATTCTCTCTAGAATTTTCAAAATCCATGTCCACATGTTTACAATTTCACGTCAAAAAATGGCTAAAATTCCAGTTGAAATTTTTTCAAAGTCCCTTAAAAATTTTCCAATTTTTGTCCCAATTCTTCCCATTCCCATTGAAACTTTTCAAATCCCTCTCAAAATTGTTGAAATTCTGTTGAAGCTTTTAAAATTCTCCCTAGAATTTTCAAAATCCATGTCCACATGTTTACAATTTCACGTCAAAAAATGGCTAAAATTCCAGTTGAAATTTTTTCAAAGTCCCTTAAAAATTTTCCAATTTTTGTCCCAATTCTTCCCATTCCCATTGAAACTTTTCAAATCCCTCTCAAAACTGTTGAAATTCTCTTGAAGCTTTTAAAATTCTCTCTAGAATTTTCAAAATCCATGGCCACATGTTTACAATTTCACGTCAAAAAATGGCTAAAATTCCAGTTGAAATTTTTTCAAAGTCCCTTAAAAATTTTCCAATTTTTGTACCAATTCTTCCCATTCCCATTGAAACTTTTCAAATCCCTCTCAAAATTGTTGAAATTCTCTTGAAGCTTTTAAAATTCTCTCTAGAATTTTCAAAATCCATGTCCACATGTTTACAATTTCACGTCAAAAAATGGCTAAAATTCCAGTTGAAATTTTTTCAAAGTCCCTTAAAAATTTTCCAATTTTTGTCCCAATTCTTCCCATTCCCATTGAAACTTTTCAAATCCCTCTCAAAATTGTTGAAATTCTGTTGAAGCTTTTAAAATTCTCTCTAGAATTTTCAAAATCCATGTCCACATGTTTACAATTTCACGTCAAAAAATGGCTAAAATTCCAGTTGAAATTTTTTCAAAGTCCCTGAAAAATTTTCCAATTTTTGCCCCAATTCTTCCCATTCCCATTGAAACTTTTCAAATCCCTCTCAAAATTGTTGAAATTCTGTTGAAGCTTTTAAAATTCTCCCTAGAATTTTCAAAATCCATGTCCACATGTTTACAATTTCACGTCAAAAAATGGCTAAAATTCCAGTTGAAATTTTTTCAAAGTCCCTTAAAAATTTTCCAATTTCTGTACCAATTCTTCCCATTCCCATTGAAACTTTTCAAATCCCTCTCAAAATTGTTGAAATTCTCTTGAAGCTTTTAAAATTCTCTCTAGAATTTTCAAAATCCATGGCCACATGTTTACAATTTCACGTCAAAAAATGGCTAAAATTCCAGTTGAAATTTTTTCAAAGTCCCTTAAAAATTTTCCAATTTCTGTACCAATTCTTCCCATTCCCATTGAAACTTTTCAAATCCCTCTCAAAATTGTTGAAATTCTCTTGAAGCTTTTAAAATTCTCTCTAGAATTTTCAAAATCCATGTCCACATGTTTACAATTTCACGTCAAAAAATGGCTAAAATTCCAGTTGAAATTTTTTCAAAGTCCCTGAAAAATTTTCCAATTTTTGTCCCAATTCTTCCCATTCCCATTGAAACTTTTCAAATCCCTCTCAAAATTGTTGAAATTCTGTTGAAGCTTTTAAAATTCTCTCTAGAATTTTCAAAATCCATGTCCACATGTTTACAATTTCACGTCAAAAAATGGCTAAAATTCCAGTTGAAATTTTTTCAAAGTCCCTTAAAAATTTTCCAATTTTTGTCCCAATTCTTCCCATTCCCATTGAAACTTTTCAAATCCCTCTCAAAATTGTTGAAATTCTGTTGAAGCTTTTAAAATTCTCCCTAGAATTTTCAAAATCCATGTCCACATGTTTACAATTTCACGTCAAAAAATGGCTAAAATTCCAGTTGAAATTTTTTCAAAGTCCCTGAAAAATTTTCCCATTTTTGTCCCAATTCTTCCCATTCCCATTGAAACTTTTCAAATCCCTCTCAAAATTGTTGAAATTCTGTTGAAGCTTTTAAAATTCTCTCTAGAATTTTCAAAATCCATGGCCACATGTTTACAATTTCACGCCAAAAAATGGCTAAAATTCCAGTTGAAATTTTTTCAAAGTCCCTTAAAAATTTTCCAATTTCTGTACCAATTCTTCCCATTCCCATTGAAACTTTTCAAATCCCTCTCAAAATTGTTGAAATTCTCTTGAAGCTTTTAAAATTCTCTCTAGAATTTTCAAAATCCATGTCCACATGTTTACAATTTCACGTCAAAAAATGGCTAAAATTCCAGTTGAAATTTTTTCAAAGTCCCTTAAAAATTTTCCAATTTTTGTCCCAATTCTTCCCATTCCCATTGAAACTTTTCAAATCCCTCTCAAAATTGTTGAAATTCTGTTGAAGCTTTTAAAATTCTCTCTAGAATTTTCAAAATCCATGTCCACATGTTTACAATTTCACGTCAAAAAATTGGAAAATTCCAGTTGAATTTTTTTCAAAGTCCCTTAAAAATTTTCCAATTTTTGTCCCAATTCTTCCCATTCCCATTGAAACTTTTCAAATCCCTCTCCAAATTGTTGAAATTCTGTTGAAGCTTTTAAAATTCTCTCTAGAATTTTCAAAATCCATGTCCACATGTTTACAATTTCACGTCAAAAAATTGGAAAATTCCAGTTGAAATTTTTTCAAAGTCCCTTAAAAATTTTCCAATTTTTGTACCAATTCTTCCCATTCCCATTGAAACTTTTCAAATCCCTCTCAAAATTGCTAAAATTCTGTTGAAGCTTTTAAAATTCTCTCTAGAATTTTCAAAATCCATGTCCACATGTTTACAATTTCACGTCAAAAAATGGCTAAAATTCCAGTTGAAATTTTTTCAAAGTCCCTTAAAAATTTTCCAATTTTTGCCCCAATTCTTCCCATTCCATTGAAACTTTTCAAATCCCTCTCAAAATTGTTGAAATTCTGTTGAAGCTTTTAAAATTCTCTCTAGAATTTTCAAAATCCATGTCCACATGTTTACAATTTCACGTCAAAAAATGGCTAAAATTCCAGTTGAAATTTTTTCAAAGTCCCTGAAAAATTTTCCAATTTTTGTCCCAATTCTTCCCATTCCCATTGAAACTTTTCAAATCCCTCTCAAAATTGTTGAAATTCTGTTGAAGCTTTTAAAATTCTCTCTAGAATTTTCAAAATCCATGTCCACATGTTTACAATTTCACGTCAAAAAATGGCTAAAATTCCAGTTGAAATTTTTTCAAAGTCCCTTAAAAATTTTCCAATTTTTGTCCCAATTCTTCCCATTCCCATTGAAACTTTTCATATCCCTCTCAAAATTGTTGAAATTCTGTTGAAGCTTTTAAAATTCTCTCTAGAATTTTCAAAATCCATGTCCACATGTTTACAATTTCACGTCAAAAAATGGCTAAAATTCCAGTTGAAATTTTTTCAAAGTCCCTTAAAAATTTTCCAATTTTTGTCCCAATTCTTCCCATTCCCATTGAAACTTTTCAAATCCCTCTCAAAATTGTTGAAATTCTGTTGAAGCTTTTAAAATTCTCCCTAGAATTTTCAAAATCCATGTCCACATGTTTACAATTTCACGTCAAAAAATGGCTAAAATTCCAGTTGAAATTTTTTCAAAGTCCCTTAAAAATTTTCCAATTTTTGTCCCAATTCTTCCCATTCCCATTGAAACTTTTCAAATCCCTCTCAAAACTGAAATTCTCTTGAAGCTTTTAAAATTCTCTCTAGAATTTTCAAAATCCATGGCCACATGTTTACAATTTCACGTCAAAAAATGGCTAAAATTCCAGTTGAAATTTTTTCAAAGTCCCTTAAAAATTTTCCAATTTTTGTACCAATTCTTCCCATTCCCATTGAAACTTTTCAAATCCCTCTCAAAATTGTTGAAATTCTCTTGAAGCTTTTAAAATTCTCTCTAGAATTTTCAAAATCCATGTCCACATGTTTACAATTTCACGTCAAAAAATGGCTAAAATTCCAGTTGAAATTTTTTCAAAGTCCCTTAAAAATTTTCCAATTTTTGTCCCAATTCTTCCCATTCCCATTGAAACTTTTCAAATCCCTCTCAAAATTGTTGAAATTCTGTTGAAGCTTTTAAAATTCTCTCTAGAATTTTCAAAATCCATGTCCACATGTTTACAATTTCACGTCAAAAAATGGCTAAAATTCCAGTTGAAATTTTTTCAAAGTCCCTGAAAAATTTTCCAATTTTTGCCCCAATTCTTCCCATTCCCATTGAAACTTTTCAAATCCCTCTCAAAATTGTTGAAATTCTGTTGAAGCTTTTAAAATTCTCCCTAGAATTTTCAAAATCCATGTCCACATGTTTACAATTTCACGTCAAAAAATGGCTAAAATTCCAGTTGAAATTTTTTCAAAGTCCCTTAAAAATTTTCCAATTTCTGTACCAATTCTTCCCATTCCCATTGAAACTTTTCAAATCCCTCTCAAAATTGTTGAAATTCTCTTGAAGCTTTTAAAATTCTCTCTAGAATTTTCAAAATCCATGCCACATGTTTACAATTTCACGTCAAAAAATGGCTAAAATTCCAGTTGAAATTTTTTCAAAGTCCTTAAAAATTTTCCAATTTCTGTACCAATTCTTCCCATTCCCATTGAAACTTTTCAAATCCCTCTCAAAATTGTTGAAATTCTCTTGAAGCTTTTAAAATTCTCTCTAGAATTTTCAAAATCCATGTCCACATGTTTACAATTTCACGTCAAAAAATGGCTAAAATTCCAGTTGAAATTTTTTCAAAGTCCCTGAAAAATTTTCCAATTTTTGTCCCAATTCTTCCCATTCCCATTGAAACTTTTCAAATCCCTCTCAAAATTGTTGAAATTCTGTTGAAGCTTTTAAAATTCTCTCTAGAATTTTCAAAATCCATGTCCACATGTTTACAATTTCACGTCAAAAAATGGCTAAAATTCCAGTTGAAATTTTTTCAAAGTCCCTTAAAAATTTTCCAATTTTTGTCCCAATTCTTCCCATTCCCATTGAAACTTTTCATATCCCTCTCAAAATTGTTGAAATTCTGTTGAAGCTTTTAAAATTCTCTCTAGAATTTTCAAAATCCATGTCCACATGTTTACAATTTCACGTCAAAAAATGGCTAAAATTCCAGTTGAAATTTTTTCAAAGTCCCTTAAAAATTTTCCAATTTTTGTCCCAATTCTTCCCATTCCCATTGAAACTTTTCAAATCCCTCTCAAAATTGTTGAAATTCTGTTGAAGCTTTTAAAATTCTCCCTAGAATTTTCAAAATCCATGTCCACATGTTTACAATTTCACGTCAAAAAATGGCTAAAATTCCAGTTGAAATTTTTTCAAAGTCCCTTAAAAATTTTCCCATTTTTGTCCCAATTCTTCCCATTCCCATTGAAACTTTTCAAATCCCTCTCAAAATTGTTGAAATTCTGTTGAAGCTTTTAAAATTCTCTCTAGAATTTTCAAAATCCATGGCCACATGTTTACAATTTCACGTCAAAAAATGGCTAAAATTCCAGTTGAAATTTTTTCAAAGTCCCTTAAAAATTTTCCAATTTCTGTACCAATTCTTCCCATTCCCATTGAAACTTTTCAAATCCCTCTCAAAATTGTTGAAATTCTCTTGAAGCTTTTAAAATTCTCTCTAGAATTTTCAAAATCCATGTCCACATGTTTACAATTTCACGTCAAAAAATGGCTAAAATTCCAGTTGAAATTTTTTCAAAGTCCCTTAAAAATTTTCCAATTTTTGTCCCAATTCTTCCCATTCCCATTGAAACTTTTCAAATCCCTCTCAAAATTGTTGAAATTCTGTTGAAGCTTTTAAAATTCTCTCTAGAATTTTCAAAATCCATGTCCACATGTTTACAATTTCACGTCAAAAAATGGCTAAAATTCCAGTTGAAATTTTTTCAAAGTCCCTTAAAAATTTTCCAATTTTTGCCCCAATTCTTCCCATTCCCATTGAAACTTTTCAAATCCCTCTCAAAATTGTTGAAATTCTGTTGAAGCTTTTAAAATTCTCCCTAGAATTTTCAAAATCCATGTCCACATGTTTACAATTTCACGTCAAAAAATGGCTAAAATTCCAGTTGAAATTTTTTCAAAGTCCCTTAAAAATTTTCCGATTTTTGTCCCAATTCTTCCCATTCCCATTGAAACTTTTCAAATCCCTCTCAAAATTGTTGAAATTCTGTTGAAGCTTTTAAAATTCTCTCTAGAATTTTCAAAATCCATGGCCACATGTTTACAATTTCACGTCAAAAAATGGCTAAAATTCCAGTTGAAATTTTTTCAAAGTCCCTTAAAAATTTTCCAATTTTTGTCCCAATTCTTCCCATTCCCATTGAAACTTTTCAAATCCCTCTCAAAATTGCTAAAATTCTGTTGAAGCTTTTAAAATTCTCCCTAGAATTTTCAAAATCCATGTCCACATGTTTACAATTTCACGTCAAAAAATGGCTAAAATTCCAGTTGAAATTTTTTCAAAGTCCCTTAAAAATTTTCCAATTTTTGTCCCAATTCTTCCCATTCCCATTGAAACTTTTCAAATCCCTCTCAAAATTGTTGAAATTCTGTTGAAGCTTTTAAAATTCTCTCTAGAATTTTCAAAATCCATGGCCACATGTTTACAATTTCACGTCAAAAAATGGCTAAAATTCCAGTTGAAATTTTTTCAAAGTCCCTTAAAAATTTTCCAATTTCTGTACCAATTCTTCCCATTCCCATTGAAACTTTTCAAATCCCTCTCAAAATTGTTGAAATTCTCTTGAAGCTTTTAAAATTCTCTCTAGAATTTTCAAAATCCATGTCCACATGTTTACAATTTCACGTCAAAAAATGGCTAAAATTCCAGTTGAAATTTTTTCAAAGTCCCTTAAAAATTTTCCAATTTTTGTCCCAATTCTTCCCATTCCCATTGAAACTTTTCAAATCCCTCTCAAAATTGTTGAAATTCTGTTGAAGCTTTTAAAATTCTCTCTAGAATTTTCAAAATCCATGTCCACATGTTTACAATTTCACGTCAAAAAATGGCTAAAATTCCAGTTGAAATTTTTTCAAAGTCCCTTAAAAATTTTCCAATTTTTGCCCCAATTCTTCCCATTCCCATTGAAACTTTTCAAATCCCTCTCAAAATTGTTGAAATTCTGTTGAAGCTTTTAAAATTCTCCCTAGAATTTTCAAAATCCATGTCCACATGTTTACAATTTCACGTCAAAAAATGGCTAAAATTCCAGTTGAAATTTTTTCAAAGTCCCTTAAAAATTTTCCAATTTCTGTACCAATTCTTCCCATTCCCATTGAAACTTTTCAAATCCCTCTCAAAATTGTTGAAATTCTCTTGAAGCTTTTAAAATTCTCTCTAGAATTTTCAAAATCCATGTCCACATGTTTACAATTTCACGTCAAAAAATGGCTAAAATTCCAGTTGAAATTTTTTCAAAGTCCCTTAAAAATTTTCCAATTTTTGCCCCAATTCTTCCCATTCCCATTGAAACTTTTCAAATCCCTCTCAAAATTGTTGAAATTCTGTTGAAGCTTTTAAAATTCTCTCTAGAATTTTCAAAATCCATGTCCACATGTTTACAATTTCACGTCAAAAAATTGGAAAATTCCAGTTGAAATTTTTTCAAAGTCCCTTAAAAATTTTCCAATTTTTGTCCCAATTCTTCCCATTCCCATTGAAACTTTTCAAATCCCTCTCCAAATTGTTGAAATTCTGTTGAAGCTTTTAAAATTCTCTCTAGAATTTTCAAAATCCATGTCCACATGTTTACAATTTCACGTCAAAAAATTGGAAAATTCCAGTTGAAATTTTTTCAAAGTCCCTTAAAAATTTTCCAATTTTTGTCCCAATTCTTCCCATTCCTATTGAAACTTTTCAAATCCCTCTCAAAATTGTTGAAATTCTCTTGAAGCTTTTAAAATTCTCTCTAGAATTTTCAAAATCCATGGCCACATGTTTACAATTTCACGCCAAAAAATGGCTAAAATTCCAGTTGAAATTTTTTCAAAGTCCCTTAAAAATTTTCCAATTTCTGTACCAATTCTTCCCATTCCCATTGAAACTTTTCAAATCCCTCTCAAAATTGTTGAAATTCTCTTGAAGCTTTTAAAATTCTCTCTAGAATTTTCAAAATCCATGTCCACATGTTTACAATTTCACGTCAAAAAATGGCTAAAATTCCAGTTGAAATTTTTTCAAAGTCCCTTAAAAATTTTCCAATTTTTGTCCCAATTCTTCCCATTCCCATTGAAACTTTTCAAATCCCTCTCAAAATTGTTGAAATTCTGTTGAAGCTTTTAAAATTCTCTCTAGAATTTTCAAAATCCATGTCCACATGTTTACAATTTCACGTCAAAAAATTGGAAAATTCCAGTTGAATTTTTTTCAAAGTCCCTTAAAAATTTTCCAATTTTTGTCCCAATTCTTCCCATTCCCATTGAAACTTTTCAAATCCCTCTCCAAATTGTTGAAATTCTGTTGAAGCTTTTAAAATTCTCTCTAGAATTTTCAAAATCCATGTCCACATGTTTACAATTTCACGTCAAAAAATTGGAAAATTCCAGTTGAAATTTTTTCAAAGTCCCTTAAAAATTTTCCAATTTTTGTACCAATTCTTCCCATTCCCATTGAAACTTTTCAAATCCCTCTCAAAATTGCTAAAATTCTGTTGAAGCTTTTAAAATTCTCTCTAGAATTTTCAAAATCCACTTCAACATGTTTACAATTTCACGTCAAAAAATGGCTAAAATTCCAGTTGAAATTTTTTCAAAGTCCCTTAAAAATTTTCCAATTTTTGCCCCAATTCTTCCCATTCCCATTGAAACTTTTCAAATCCCTCTCAAAATTGTTGAAATTCTGTTGAAGCTTTTAAAATTCTCTCTAGAATTTTCAAAATCCATGTCCACATGTTTACAATTTCACGTCAAAAAATGGCTAAAATTCCAGTTGAAATTTTTCAAAGTCCCTTAAAAATTTTCCAATTTTTGTCCCAATTCTTCCCATTCCCATTGAAACTTTTCAAATCCCTCTCCAAATTGTTGAAATTCTGTTGAAGCTTTTAAAATTCTCTCTAGAATTTTCAAAATCCATGTCCACATGTTTACAATTTCACGTCAAAAAATTGGAAAATTCCAGTTGAAATTTTTTCAAAGTCCCTTAAAAATTTTCCAATTTTTGTCCCAATTCTTCCCATTCCCATTGAAACTTTTCAAATCCCTCTCAAAATTGCTAAAATTCTGTTGAAGCTTTTAAAATTCTCTCTAGAATTTTCAAAATCCACTTCAACATGTTTACAATTTCACGTCAAAAAATGGCTAAAATTCCAGTTGAAATTTTTTCAAAGTCCCTTAAAAATTTTCCAATTTTTGCCCCAATTCTTCCCATTCCCATTGAAACTTTTCAAATCCCTCTCAAAATTGTTGAAATTCTGTTGAAGCTTTTAAAATTCTCTCTAGAATTTTCAAAATCCATGTCCACATGTTTACAATTTCACGTCAAAAAATGGCTAAAATTCCAGTTGAAATTTTTTCAAAGTCCCTTAAAAATTTTCCAATTTTTGTCCCAATTCTTCCCATTCCCATTGAAACTTTTCAAATCCCTCTCAAAATTGTTGAAATTCTCTTGAAGCTTTTAAAATTCTCTCTAGAATTTTCAAAATCCATGTCCACATGTTTACAATTTCACGTCAAAAAATGGCTAAAATTCCAGTTGAAATTTTTTCAAAGTCCCTGAAAAATTTTCCCATTTTTGTCCAAGTCTTCCCATTCCCATTGAAACTTTTCAAATCCCTCTCAAAATTGTTGAAATTCTCTTGAAGCTTTTAAAATTCTCTCTAGAATTTTCAAAATCCATGGCCACATGTTTACAATTTCACGCCAAAAAATGGCTAAAATTCCAGTTGAAATTTTTTCAAAGTCCCTTAAAAATTTTCCAATTTTTGTCCCAATTCTTCCCATTCCCATTGAAACTTTTCAAATCCCTCTCAAAATTGTTGAAATTCTGTTGAAGCTTTTAAAATTCTCTCTAGAATTTTCAAAATCCATGTCCACATGTTTACAATTTCACGTCAAAAAATTGGAAAATTCCAGTTGAATTTTTTTCAAAGTCCCTTAAAAATTTTCCAATTTTTGTCCCAATTCTTCCCATTCCCATTGAAACTTTTCAAATCCCTCTCCAAATTGTTGAAATTCTGTTGAAGCTTTTAAAATTCTCTCTAGAATTTTCAAAATCCATGTCCACATGTTTACAATTTCACGTCAAAAAATTGGAAAATTCCAGTTGAAATTTTTTCAAAGTCCCTTAAAAATTTTCCAATTTTTGTACCAATTCTTCCCATTCCCATTGAAACTTTTCAAATCCCTCTCAAAATTGCTAAAATTCTGTTGAAGCTTTTAAAATTCTCTCTAGAATTTTCAAAATCCATGTCCACATGTTTACAATTTCACGTCAAAAAATGGCTAAAATTCCAGTTGAAATTTTTTCAAAGTCCCTTAAAAATTTTCCAATTTTTGTCCCAATTCTTCCCATTCCCATTGAAACTTTTCAAATCCCTCTCAAAATTGTTGAAATTCTGTTGAAGCTTTTAAAATTCTCTCTAGAATTTTCAAAATCCATGTCCACATGTTTACAATTTCACGTCAAAAAATGGCTAAAATTCCAGTTGAAATTTTTTCAAAGTCCCTTAAAAATTTTCCAATTTTTGTCCCAATTCTTCCCATTCCCATTGAAACTTTTCAAATCCCTCTCAAAATTGTTGAAATTCTGTTGAAGCTTTTAAAATTCTCTCTAGAATTTTCAAAATCCATGGCCACATGTTTACAATTTCACGTCAAAAAATGGCTAAAATTCCAGTTGAAATTTTTTCAAAGTCCCTTAAAAATTTCCAATTTTTGTCCCAATTCTTCCCATTCCCATTGAAACTTTTCATATCCCTCTCAAAATTGTTGAAATTCTGTTGAAGCTTTTAAAATTCTCTCTAGAATTTTCAAAATCCATGTCCACATGTTTACAATTTCACGTCAAAAAATGGCTAAAATTCCAGTTGAAATTTTTCAAAGTCCCTTAAAAATTTTCCAATTTTTGTCCCAATTCTTCCCATTCCCATTGAAACTTTTCAAATCCCTCTCAAAATTGTTGAAATCCTCTTGAAGCTTTTAAAATTCTCTCTAGAATTTTCAAAATCCACTTCCACATGTTTACAATTTCACGTCAAAAAATGGCTAAAATTCCAGTTGAAATTTTTTCAAAGTCCCTTAAAAATTTTCCAATTTTTGTCCCAATTCTTCCCATTCCCATTGAAACTTTTCAAATCCCTCTCAAAATTGTTGAAATTCTCTTGAAGCTTTTAAAATTCTCCCTAGAATTTTCAAAATCCATGTCCACATGTTTACAATTTCACGTCAAAAAATGGCTAAAATTCCAGTTGAAATTTTTTCAAAGTCCCTTAAAAATTTTCCAATTTTTGTCCCAATTCTTCCCATTCCCATTGAAACTTTTCAAATCCCTCTCAAAATTGTTGAAATTCTGTTGAAGCTTTTAAAATTCTCTCTAGAATTTTCAAAATCCATGGCCACATGTTTACAATTTCACGTCAAAAAATGGCTAAAATTCCAGTTGAAATTTTTTCAAAGTCCCTTAAAAATTTTCCAATTTCTGTACCAATTCTTCCCATTCCCATTGAAACTTTTCAAATCCCTCTCAAAATTGTTGAAATTCTCTTGAAGCTTTTAAAATTCTCTCTAGAATTTTCAAAATCCATGTCCACATGTTTACAATTTCACGTCAAAAAATGGCTAAAATTCCAGTTGAAATTTTTTCAAAGTCCCTTAAAAATTTTCCAATTTTTGTCCCAATTCTTCCCATTCCCATTGAAACTTTTCAAATCCCTCTCAAAATTGTTGAAATTCTGTTGAAGCTTTTAAAATTCTCTCTAGAATTTTCAAAATCCATGTCCACATGTTTACAATTTCACGCCAAAAAATGGCTAAAATTCCAGTTGAAATTTTTTCAAAGTCCCTTAAAAATTTTCCAATTTTTGTCCCAATTCTTCCCATTCCCATTGAAACTTTTCAAATCCCTCTCAAAATTGTTGAAATTCTCTTGAAGCTTTTAAAATTCTCTCTAGAATTTTCAAAATCCATGGCCACATGTTTATAATTTCACGTCAAAAAATGGCTAAAATTCCAGTTGAAATTTTTTCAAAGTCCCTTAAAAATTTTCCAATTTTTGTCCCAATTCTTCCCATTCCCATTGAAACTTTTCAAATCCCTCTCAAAATTGTTGAAATTCTGTTGAAGCTTTTAAAATTCTCTCTAGAATTTTCAAAATCCATGTCCACATGTTTACATTTCACGCCAAAAAATGGCTAAAATTCCAGTTGAAATTTTTTCAAAGTCCCTTAAAAATTTTCCAATTTCTGTACCAATTCTTCCCATTCCCATTGAAACTTTTCAAATCCCTCTCAAAATTGTTGAAATTCTCTTGAAGCTTTTAAAATTCTCTCTAGAATTTTCAAAATCCATGTCCACATGTTTACAATTTCACGTCAAAAAATGGCTAAAATTCCAGTTGAAATTTTTTCCAAGTCCCTTAAAAATTTTCCCATTTTTGTCCCAAGTCTTCCCATTCCCATTGAAACTTTTCAAATCCCTCTCCAAATTGTTGAAATTCTCTTGAAGCTTTTAAAATTCTCTCTAGAATTTTCAAAATCCATGTCCACATGTTTACAATTTCACGTCAAAAAATGGCTAAAATTCCAGTTGAAATTTTTTCAAAGTCCCTGAAAAATTTTCCAATTTTTGTCCCAATTCTTCCCATTCCCATTGAAACTTTTCAAATCCCTCTCCAAATTGTTGAAATTCTGTTGAAGCTTTTAAAATTCTCTCTAGAATTTTCAAAATCCATGTCCACATGTTTACAATTTCACGTCAAAAAATTGGAAAATTCCAGTTGAAATTTTTTCAAAGTCCCTTAAAAATTTTCCAATTTTTGTCCCAATTCTTCCCATTCCCATTGAAACTTTTCAAATCCCTCTCAAAATTGCTAAAATTCTCTTGAAGCTTTTAAAATTCTCTCTAGAATTTTCAAAATCCATGTCCACATGTTTACAATTTCACGTCAAAAAATGGCTAAAATTCCAGTTGAAATTTTTTCAAAGTCCCTTAAAAAATTTCCAATTTTTGCCCCAATTCTTCCCATTCCCATTGAAACTTTTCAAATCCCTCTCAAAATTGTTGAAATTCTGTTGAAGCTTTTAAAATTCTCTCTAGAATTTTCAAAATCCATGTCCACATGTTTACAATTTCACGTCAAAAAATGGCTAAAATTCCAGTTGAAATTTTTTCAAAGTCCCTGAAAAATTTTCCAATTTTTGTCCCACCCAATTCTTCCCATTCCCATTGAAACTTTTCAAATCCCTTTCAAAATTGTTGAAATTCTGTTGAAGCTTTTAAAATTCTCTCTAGAATTTTCAAAATCCATGTCCACATGTTTACAATTTCACGTCAAAAAATGGCTAAAATTCCAGTTGAAATTTTTTCCAAGTCCCTTAAAAATTTTCCAATTTTTGTCCCAATTCTTCCCATTCCCATTGAAACTTTTCAAATCCCTCTCAAAATTGTTGAAATTCTGTTGAAGCTTTTAAAATTCTCTCTAGAATTTTCAAAATCCATGTCCACATGTTTACAATTTCACGTCAAAAAATGGCTAAAATTCCAGTTGAAATTTTTTCAAAGTCCCTTAAAAATTTTCCAATTTCTGTACAAATTCTTCCCATTCCCATTGAAACTTTTCAAATCCCTCTCAAAATTGTTGAAATTCTCTTGAAGCTTTTAAAATTCTCTCTAGAATTTTCAAAATCCATGGCCACATGTTTACAATTTCACGTCAAAAAATGGCTAAAATTCCAGTTGAAATTTTTTCAAAGTCCCTTAAAAATTTTCCAATTTTTGTCCCAATTCTTCCCATTCCCATTGAAACTTTTAAAATCCCTCTCAAAATTGTTGAAATTCTGTTGAAGCTTTTAAAATTCTCTCTAGAATTTTCAAAATCCATGTCCACATGTTTACAATTTCACGTCAAAAAATTGGAAAATTCCAGTTGAAATTTTTTCAAAGTCCCTTAAAAATTTTCCAATTTTTGTCCCAATTCTTCCCATTCCCATTGAAACTTTTCAAATCCCTCTCAAAATTGTTGAAATTCTGTTGAAGCTTTTAAAATTCTCTCTAGAATTTTCAAAATCCATGTCCACATGTTTACAATTTCACGTCAAAAAATTGGAAAATTCCAGTTGAAATTTTTTCAAAGTCCCTTAAAAATTTTCCAATTTTTGCCCCAATTCTTCCCATTCCCATTGAAACTTTTCAAATCCCTCTCAAAATTGCTAAAATTCTGTTGAAGCTTTTAAAATTCTCTCTAGAATTTTCAAAATCCATGTCCACATGTTTACAATTTCACGTCAAAAAATGGCTAAAATTCCAGTTGAAATTTTTTCAAAGTCCCTGAAAAATTTTCCAATTTTTGTCCCAATTCTTCCCATTCCCATTGAAACTTTTCAAATCCCTCTCAAAATTGTTGAAATTCTGTTGAAGCTTTTAAAATTCTCTCTAGAATTTTCAAAATCCATGTCCACATGTTTACAATTTCACGTCAGAAAATGGCTAAAATTCCAGTTGAAATTTTTTCAAAGTCCCTTAAAAATTTTCCAATTTTTGTCCCAATTCTTCCCATTCCCATTGAAACTTTTCATATCCCTCTCAAAATTGTTGAAATTCTCTTGAAGCTTTTAAAATTCTCTCTAGAATTTTCAAAATCCATGTCCACATGTTTACAATTTCACGTCAAAAAATGGCTAAAATTCCAGTTGAAATTTTTTCAAAGTCCCTTAAAAATTTTCCAATTTTTGTACCAATTCTTCCCATTCCCATTGAAACTTTTCAAATCCCTCTCAAAATTGTTGAAATTCTGTTGAAGCTTTTAAAATTCTCTCTAGAATTTTCAAAATCCATGTCCACATGTTTACAATTTCACGTCAAAAAATGGCTAAAATTCCAGTTGAAATTTTTTCAAAGTCCCTTAAAAATTTTCCAATTTTTGTCCCAATTCTTCCCATTCCCATTGAAACTTTTAAATCCCTCTCAAAATTGTTGAAATTCTGTTGAAGCTTTTAAAATTCTCTCTAGAATTTTCAAAATCCATGTCCACATGTTTACAATTTCACGTCAAAAAATGGCTAAAATTCCAGTTGAAATTTTTTCAAAGTCCCTTAAAAATTTTCCAATTTTTGTCCCAATTCTTCCCATTCCCATTGAAACTTTTCAAATCCCTCTCAAAATTGTTGAAATTCTCTTGAAGCTTTTAAAATTCTCTCTAGAATTTTCAAAATCCATGTCCACATGTTTACAATTTCACGTCAAAAAATGGCTAAAATTCCAGTTGAAATTTTTTCAAAGTCCCTTAAAAATTTTCCAATTTTTGTCCCAATTCTTCCCATTCCCATTGAAACTTTTCATATCCCTCTCAAAATTGTTGAAATTCTGTTGAAGCTTTTAAAATTCTCTCTAGAATTTTCAAAATCCATGTCCACATGTTTACAATTTCACGTCAAAAAATGGCTAAAATTCCAGTTGAAATTTTTTCAAAGTCCCTTAAAAATTTTCCAATTTTTGTCCCAATTCTTCCCATTCCCATTGAAACTTTTCAAATCCCTCTCAAAATTGTTGAAATTCTGTTGAAGCTTTTAAAATTCTCTCTAGAATTTTCAAAATCCATGTCCACATGTTTACAATTTCACGCCAAAAAATGGCTAAAATTCCAGTTGAAATTTTTTCAAAGTCCCTGAAAAATTTTCCAATTTTTGTCCCAATTCTTCCCATTCCCATTGAAACTTTTCAAATCCCTCTCAAAATTGTTGAAATTCTGTTGAAGCTTTTAAAATTCTCTCTAGAATTTTCAAAATCCATGTCCACATGTTTACAATTTCACGTCAAAAAATTGGAAAATTCCAGTTGAAATTTTTCAAAGTCCCTTAAAAATTTTCCAATTTTTGTACCAATTCTTCCCATTCCCATTGAAACTTTTCAAATCCCTCTCAAAATTGCTAAAATTCTGTTGAAGCTTTAAAATTCTCTCTAGAATTTTCAAAATCCATGTCCACATGTTTACAATTTCACGTCAAAAAATGGCTAAAATTCCAGTTGAAATTTTTTCAAAGTCCCTTAAAAATTTTCCAATTTTTGTCCCAATTCTTCCCATTCCCATTGAAACTTTTTAAATCCCTCTCAAAATTGTTGAAATTCTGTTGAAGCTTTTAAAATTCTCTCTAGAATTTTCAAAATCCATGTCCACATGTTTACAATTTCACGTCAAAAAATGGCTAAAATTCCAGTTGCAATTTTTTCAAAGTCCCTTAAAAATTTTCCAATTTTTGTCCCAATTCTTCCCATTCCCATTGAAACTTTTCAAATCCCTCTCAAAATTGTTGAAATTCTGTTGAAGCTTTTAAAATTCTCTCTAGAATTTTCAAAATCCATGTCCACATGTTTACAATTTCACGCCAAAAAATGGCTAAATTTCCAGTTGAAATTTTTTCAAAGTCCCTTAAAAATTTTCCAATTTTTGTCCCAATTCTTCCCATTCCCATTGAAACTTTTCAAATCCCTCTCAAAATTGTGGAAATTCTGTTGAAGCTTTTAAAATTCTCTCTAGAATTTTCAAAATCCATGTCCACATGTTTACAATTTCACGCCAAAAAATGGCTAAAATTCCAGTTGAAATTTTTTCAAAGTCCCTTAAAAATTTTCCAATTTTTGTCCCAATTCTTCCCATTCCCATTGAAACTTTTCAAATCCCTCTCAAAATTGTTGAAATCCTCTTGAAGCTTTTAAAATTCTCTCTAGAATTTTCAAAATCCATGTCCACATGTTTACAATTTCACGTCAAAAAATGGCTAAAATTCCAGTTGAAATTTTTTCAAAGTCCCTTAAAAATTTTCCAATTTTTGCCCCAATTCTTCCCATTCGCATTGAAACTTTTCAAATCCCTCTCAAAATTGTTGAAATTCTGTTGAAGCTTTTAAAATTCTCCCTAGAATTTTCAAAATCCATGTCCACATGTTTACAATTTCACGTCAAAAAATGGCTAAAATTCCAGTTGAAATTTTTTCAAAGTCCCTTAAAAATTTTCCAATTTCTGTACCAATTCTTCCCATTCCCATTGAAACTTTTCAAATCCCTCTCAAAATTGTTGAAATTCTGTTGAAGCTTTTAAAATTCTCTCTAGAATTTTCAAAATCCATGTCCACATGTTTACAATTTCACGCCAAAAAATGGCTAAAATTCCAGTTGAAATTTTTTCAAAGTCCCTTAAAAATTTTCCAATTTTTGTCCCAATTCTTCCCATTCCCATTGAAACTTTTCAAATCCCTCTCAAAATTGTTGAAATTCTCTTGAAGCTTTTAAAATTCTCTCTAGAATTTTCAAAATCCATGTCCACATGTTTATAATTTCACATAAAAAAATTGCTAAAATTCCAGTTGAAATTTTTTCAAAGTCCCTTAAAAATTTTCCAATTTTTGTACCAATTCTTCCCATTCCCATTGAAACTTTTCAAATCCCTCTCAAAATTGTTGAAATTCTGTTGAAGCTTTTAAAATTCTCTCTAGAATTTTCAAAATCCATGTCCACATGTTTACAATTTCACGTCAAAAAATGGCTAAAATTCCAGTTGAAATTTTTTCAAAGTCCCTTAAAAATTTTCCAATTTTTGCCCCAATTCTTCCCATTCCCATTGAAACTTTTCAAATCCCTCTCAAAATTGTTGAAATTCTGTTGAAGCTTTTAAAATTCTCCCTAGAATTTTCAAAATCCATGTCCACATGTTTACAATTTCACGTCAAAAAATGGCTAAAATTCCAGTTGAAATTTTTTCAAAGTCCCTTAAAAATTTTCCAATTTTTGTCCCAATTCTTCCCATTCCCATTGAAACTTTTCAAATCCCTCTCAAAATTGTTGAAATTCTGTTGAAGCTTTTAAAATTCTCTCTAGAATTTTCAAAATCCATGGCCACATGTTTACAATTTCACGTCAAAAAATGGCTAAAATTCCAGTTGAAATTTTTTCAAAGTCCCTTAAAAATTTTCCAATTTCTGTACCAATTCTTCCCATTCCCATTGAAACTTTTCAAATCCCTCTCAAAATTGTTGAAATTCTCTTGAAGCTTTTAAAATTCTCTCTAGAATTTTCAAAATCCATGTCCACATGTTTACAATTTCACGTCAAAAAATGGCTAAAATTCCAGTTGAAATTTTTTCAAAGTCCCTTAAAAATTTTCCAATTTTTGCCCCAATTCTTCCCATTCGCATTGAAACTTTTCAAATCCCTCTCAAAATTGTTGAAATTCTGTTGAAGCTTTTAAAATTCTCCCTAGAATTTTCAAAATCCATGTCCACATGTTTACAATTTCACGTCAAAAAATGGCTAAAATTCCAGTTGAAATTTTTTCAAAGTCCCTTAAAAATTTTCCAATTTTTGTCCCAATTCTTCCCATTCCCATTGAAACTTTTCAAATCCCTCTCAAAATTGTTGAAATTCTGTTGAAGCTTTTAAAATTCTCTCTAGAATTTTCAAAATCCATGTCCACATGTTTACAATTTCACGCCAAAAAATGGCTAAAATTCCAGTTGAAATTTTTTCAAAGTCCCTTAAAAATTTTCCAATTTTTGTCCCAATTCTTCCCATTCCCATTGAAACTTTTCAAATCCCTCTCAAAATTGTTGAAATTCTCTTGAAGCTTTTAAAATTCTCTCTAGAATTTTCAAAATCCATGTCCACATGTTTATAATTTCACATAAAAAAATTGCTAAAATTCCAGTTGAAATTTTTTCAAAGTCCCTTAAAAATTTTCCAATTTTTGTACCAATTCTTCCCATTCCCATTGAAACTTTTCAAATCCCTCTCAAAATTGTTGAAATTCTGTTGAAGCTTTTAAAATTCTCTCTAGAATTTTCAAAATCCATGTCCACATGTTTACAATTTCACGTCAAAAAATGGCTAAAATTCCAGTTGAAATTTTTTCAAAGTCCCTTAAAAATTTTCCAATTTTTGCCCCAATTCTTCCCATTCCCATTGAAACTTTTCAAATCCCTCTCCAAATTGTTGAAATTCTCTTGAAGCTTTTAAAATTCTCCCTAGAATTTTCAAAATCCATGTCCACATGTTTACAATTTCACGTCAAAAAATGGCTAAAATTCCAGTTGCAATTTTTTCAAAGTCCCTGAAAAATTTTCCAATTTTTGTCCCAATTCTTCCCATTCCCATTGAAACTTTTCAAATCCCTCTCAAAATTGTTGAAATTCTCTTGAAGCTTTTAAAATTCTCTCTAGAATTTTCAAAATCCATGTCCACATGTTTATAATTTCACATAAAAAAATTGCTAAAATTCCAGTTGAAATTTTTTCAAAGTCCCTTAACAATTTTCCAATTTTTGTACCAATTCTTCCCATTCCCATTGAAACTTTTCAAATCCCTCTCAAAATTGTTGAAATTCTGTTGAAGCTTTTAAAATTCTCTCTAGAATTTTCAAAATCCATGTCCACATGTTTACAATTTCACGTCAAAAAATGGCTAAAATTCCAGTTGAAATTTTTTCAAAGTCCCTTAAAAATTTTCCAATTTTTGCCCCAATTCTTCCCATTCCCATTGAAACTTTTCAAATCCCTCTCAAAATTGTTGAAATTCTGTTGAAGCTTTTAAAATTCTCCCTAGAATTTTCAAAATCCATGTCCACATGTTTACAATTTCACGTCAAAAAATGGCTAAAATTCCAGTTGAAATTTTTTCAAAGTCCCTTAAAAATTTTCCAATTTTTGTCCCAATTCTTCCCATTCCCATTGAAACTTTTCAAATCCCTCTCAAAATTGTTGAAATTCTGTTGAAGCTTTTAAAATTCTCTCTAGAATTTTCAAAATCCATGGCCACATGTTTACAATTTCACGTCAAAAAATGGCTAAAATTCCAGTTGAAATTTTTTCAAAGTCCCTTAAAAATTTTCCAATTTCTGTACCAATTCTTCCCATTCCCATTGAAACTTTTCAAATCCCTCTCAAAATTGTTGAAATTCTGTTGAAGCTTTTAAAATTCTCTCTAGAATTTTCAAAATCCATGTCCACATGTTTACAATTTCACGTCAAAAAATGGCTAAAATTCCAGTTGAAATTTTTTCAAAGTCCCTTAAAAATTTTCCAATTTTTGCCCCAATTCTTCCCATTCCCATTGAAACTTTTCAAATCCCTCTCCAAATTGTTGAAATTCTCTTGAAGCTTTTAAAATTCTCTCTAGAATTTTCAAAATCCATGTCCACATGTTTACAATTTCACGTCAAAAAATTGGAAAATTCCAGTTGAAATTTTTTCAAAGTCCCTTAAAAATTTTCCAATTTTTGTCCCAATTCTTCCCATTCCCATTGAAACTTTTCAAATCCCTCTCCAAATTGTTGAAATTCTCTTGAAGCTTTTAAAATTCTCTCTAGAATTTTCAAAATCCATGGCCACATGTTTACAATTTCACGTCAAAAAATGGCTAAAATTCCAGTTGAAATTTTTTCAAAGTCCCTTAAAAATTTTCCAATTTTTGTCCCAATTCTTCCCATTCCCATTGAAACTTTTCAAATCCCTCTCAAAATTGTTGAAATTCTCTTGAAGCTTTTAAAATTCTCTCTAGAATTTTCAAAATCCATGTCCACATGTTTACAATTTCACGCCAAAAAATGGCTAAAATTCCAGTTGAAATTTTTTCAAAGTCCCTTAAAAATTTTCCAATTTCTGTACCAATTCTTCCCATTCCCATTGAAACTTTTCAAATCCCTCTCAAAATTGTTGAAATTCTCTTGAAGCTTTTAAAATTCTCTCTAGAATTTTCAAAATCCATGGCCACATGTTTACAATTTCACGTCAAAAAATGGCTAAAATTCCAGTTGAAATTTTTTCAAAGTCCCTTAAAAATTTTCCAATTTTTGTCCCAATTCTTCCCATTCCCATTGAAACTTTTCAAATCCCTCTCAAAATTGTTGAAATTCTGTTGAAGCTTTTAAAATTCTCTCTAGAATTTTCAAAATCCATGTCCACATGTTTACAATTTCACGTCAAAAAATTGGAAAATTCCAGTTGAAATTTTTCCAAAGTCCCTTAAAAATTTTCCAATTTTTGTCCCAATTCTTCCCATTCCCATTGAAACTTTTCAAATCCCTCTCAAAATTGTTGAAATTCTGTTGAAGCTTTTAAAATTCTCTCTAGAATTTTCAAAATCCATGTCCACATGTTTACAATTTCACGTCAAAAAATTGGAAAATTCCAGTTGAAATTTTTTCAAAGTCCCTTAAAAATTTTCCAATTTTTGCCCCAATTCTTCCCATTCCCATTGAAACTTTTCAAATCCCTCTCAAAATTGCTAAAATTCTGTTGAAGCTTTTAAAATTCTCTCTAGAATTTTCAAAATCCATGTCCACATGTTTACAATTTCACGTCAAAAAATGGCTAAAATTCCAGTTGAAATTTTTTCAAAGTCCCTGAAAAATTTTCCAATTTTTGCCCCAATTCTTCCCATTCCCATTGAAACTTTTCAAATCCCTCTCCAAATTGTTGAAATTCTCTTGAAGCTTTTAAAATTCTCTCTAGAATTTTCAAAATCCATGTCCACATGTTTACAATTTCACGTCAAAAAATTGGAAAATTCCAGTTGAAATTTTTTCAAAGTCCCTTAAAAATTTTCCAATTTTTGTTCCAATTCTTCCCATTCCCATTGAAACTTTTCAAATCCCTCTCAAAATTGCTAAAATTCTGTTGAAGCTTTTAAAATTCTCTCTAGAATTTTCAAAATCCATGTCCACATGTTTACAATTTCACGTAAAAAAATGGCTAAAATTCCAGTTGAAATTTTTTCAAAGTCCCTTAAAAATTTTCCAATTTTTGTCCCAATTCTTCCCATTCCCATTGAAACTTTTCAAATCCCTCTCAAAATTGTTGAAATTCTGTTGAAGCTTTTAAAATTCTCTCTAGAATTTTCAAAATCCATGTCCACATGTTTACAATTTCACGTCAAAAAATGGCTAAAATTCCAGTTGAAATTTTTTCAAAGTCCCTTAAAAATTTTCCAATTTCTGTACCAATTCTTCCCATTCCCATTGAAACTTTTCAAATCCCTCTCCAAATTGTTGAAATTCTGTTGAAGCTTTTAAAATTCTCTCTAGAATTTTCAAAATCCATGTCCACATGTTTACAATTTCACGTCAAAAAATGGCTAAAATTCCAGTTGAAATTTTTTCAAAGTCCCTTAAAAATTTTCCAATTTTTGTCCCAATTCTTCCCATTCCCATTGAAACTTTTCATATCCCTTTCAAAATTGTTGAAATTCTGTTGAAGCTTTTAAAATTCTCTCTAGAATTTTCAAAATCCATGTCCACATGTTTACAATTTCACGTCAAAAAATGGCTAAAATTCCAGTTGAAATTTTTTCAAAGTCCCTTAAAAATTTTCCAATTTTTGTCCCAATTCTTCCCATTCCCATTGAAACTTTTCAAATCCCTCTCAAAATTGTTGAAATTCTCTTGAAGCTTTTAAAATTCTCTCTAGAATTTTCAAAATCCATGTCCACATGTTTACAATTTCACGCCAAAAAATGGCTAAAATTCCAGTTGAAATTTTTTCAAAGTCCCTTAAAAATTTTCCAATTTCTGTACCAATTCTTCCCATTCCCATTGAAACTTTTCAAATCCCTCTCAAAATTGTTGAAATTCTCTTGAAGCTTTTAAAATTCTCTCTAGAATTTTCAAAATCCATGTCCACATGTTTACAATTTCACGTCAAAAAATGGCTAAAATTCCAGTTGAAATTTTTTCAAAGTCCCTTAAAAATTTTCCAATTTTTGTCCCAATTCTTCCCATTCCCATTGAAACTTTTCAAATCCCTCTCAAAATTGTTGAAATTCTGTTGAAGCTTTTAAAATTCTCTCTAGAATTTTCAAAATCCATGTCCACATGTTTACAATTTCACGTCAAAAAATTGGAAAATTCCAGTTGAAATTTTTTCAAAGTCCCTGAAAAATTTTCCAATTTTTGTCCCAATTCTTCCCATTCCCATTGAAACTTTTCAAATCCCTCTCAAAATTGTTGAAATTCTGTTGAAGCTTTTAAAATTCTCTCTAGAATTTTCAAAATCCATGTCCACATGTTTACAATTTCACGTCAAAAAATTGGAAAATTCCAGTTGAAATTTTTTCAAAGTCCCTTAAAAATTTTCCAATTTTTGCCCCAATTCTTCCCATTCCCATTGAAACTTTTCAAATCCCTCTCAAAATTGCTAAAATTCTGTTGAAGCTTTTAAAATTCTCTCTAGAATTTTCAAAATCCATGTCCACATGTTTACAATTTCACGTCAAAAAATGGCTAAAATTCCAGTTGAAATTTTTTCAAAGTCCCTGAAAAATTTTCCAATTTTTGTCCCAATTCTTCCCATTCCCATTGAAACTTTTCAAATCCCTCTCAAAATTGTTGAAATTCTGTTGAAGCTTTTAAAATTCTCTCTAGAATTTTCAAAATCCATGTCCACATGTTTACAATTTCACGTCAAAAAATTGCTAAAATTCCAGTTGAAATTTTTTCAAAGTCCCTTAAAAATTTTCCAATTTTTGTCCCAATTCTTCCCATTCCCATTGAAACTTTTCATATCCCTCTCAAAATTGTTGAAATTCTGTTGAAGCTTTTAAAATTCTCTCTAGAATTTTCAAAATCCATGTCCACATGTTTACAATTTCACGTCAAAAAATGGCTAAAATTCCAGTTGAAATTTTTTCAAAGTCCCTTAAAAATTTTCCAATTTTTGTCCCAATTCTTCCCATTCCCATTGAAACTTTTCAAATCCCTCTCAAAATTGTTGAAATTCTGTTGAAGCTTTTAAAATTCTCTCTAGAATTTTCAAAATCCATGTCCACATGTTTACAATTTCACGCCAAAAAATGGCTAAAATTCCAGTTGAAATTTTTTCAAAGTCCCTGAAAAATTTTCCAATTTTTGCCCCAATTCTTCCCATTCCCATTGAAACTTTTCAAATCCCTCTCAAAATTGTTGAAATTCTGTTGAAGCTTTTAAAATTCTCTCTAGAATTTTCAAAATCCATGTCCACATGTTTACAATTTCACGTCAAAAAATTGCTAAAATTCCAGTTGAAATTTTTTCAAAGTCCCTTAAAAATTTTCCAATTTTTGTCCCAATTCTTCCCATTCCCATTGAAACTTTTTAAATCCCTCTCAAAATTGTTGAAATTCTGTTGAAGCTTTTAAAATTCTCTCTAGAATTTTCAAAATCCATGTCCACATGTTTACAATTTCACGTCAAAAAATGGCTAAAATTCCAGTTGAAATTTTTTCAAAGTCCCTTAAAAATTTTCCAATTTTTGTCCCAATTCTTCCCATTCCCATTGAAACTTTTCAAATCCCTCTCAAAATTGTTGAAATTCTGTTGAAGCTTTTAAAATTCTCTCTAGAATTTTCAAAATCCATGTCCACATGTTTACAATTTCACGTCAAAAAATGGCTAAAATTCCAGTTGAAATTTTTTCAAAGTCCCTTAAAAATTTTCCAATTTTTGTCCCAATTCTTCCCATTCCCATTGAAACTTTTCAAATCCCTCTCAAAATTGTTGAAATTCTGTTGAAGCTTTTAAAATTCTCTCTAGAATTTTCAAAATCCATGTCCACATGTTTACAATTTCACGCCAAAAAATGGCTAAAATTCCAGTTGAAATTTTTTCAAAGTCCCTTAAAAATTTTCCAATTTTTGTCCCAATTCTTCCCATTCCCATTGAAACTTTTCAAATCCCTCTCAAAATTGTGGAAATTCTGTTGAAGCTTTTAAAATTCTCTCTAGAATTTTCAAAATCCATGTCCACATGTTTACAATTTCACGTCAAAAAATTGGAAAATTCCAGTTGAAATTTTTTCAAAGTCCCTTAAAAATTTTCCAATTTTTGCCCCAATTCTTCCCATTCCCATTGAAACTTTTCAAATCCCTCTCAAAATTGCTAAAATTCTGTTGAAGCTTTTAAAATTCTCTCTAGAATTTTCAAAATCCATGTCCACATGTTTACAATTTCACGTCAAAAAATGGCTAAAATTCCAGTTGAAATTTTTTCAAAGTCCCTGAAAAATTTTCCAATTTTTGTCCCAATTCTTCCCATTCCCATTGAAACTTTTCAAATCCCTCTCCAAATTGTTGAAATTCTCTTGAAGCTTTTAAAATTCTCTCTAGAATTTTCAAAATCCATGTCCACATGTTTACAATTTCACGTCAAAAAATTGGAAAATTCCAGTTGAAATTTTTTCAAAGTCCCTTAAAAATTTTCCAATTTTTGTTCCAATTCTTCCCATTCCCATTGAAACTTTTCAAATCCCTCTCAAAATTGCTAAAATTCTGTTGAAGCTTTTAAAATTCTCTCTAGAATTTTCAAAATCCATGTCCACATGTTTACAATTTCACGTCAAAAAATGGCTAAAATTCCAGTTGAAATTTTTTCAAAGTCCCTTAAAAATTTTCCAATTTTTGTCCCAATTCTTCCCATTCCCATTGAAACTTTTCAAATCCCTCTCAAAATTGTTGAAATTCTGTTGAAGCTTTTAAAATTCTCTCTAGAATTTTCAAAATCCATGTCCACATGTTTACAATTTCACGTCAAAAAATGGCTAAAATTCCAGTTGAAATTTTTTCAAAGTCCCTTAAAAATTTTCCAATTTCTGTACCAATTCTTCCCATTCCCATTGAAACTTTTCAAATCCCTCTCAAAATTGTTGAAATTCTGTTGAAGCTTTTAAAATTCTCTCTAGAATTTTCAAAATCCATGTCCACATGTTTACAATTTCACGTCAAAAAATGGCTAAAATTCCAGTTGAAATTTTTTCAAAGTCCCTTAAAAATTTTCCAATTTTTGTCCCAATTCTTCCCATTCCCATTGAAACTTTTCATATCCCTTTCAAAATTGTTGAAATTCTGTTGAAGCTTTTAAAATTCTCTCTAGAATTTTCAAAATCCATGTCCACATGTTTACAATTTCACGTCAAAAAATGGCTAAAATTCCAGTTGAAATTTTTTCAAAGTCCCTGAAAAATTTTCCAATTTTTGTCCCAATTCTTCCCATTCCCATTGAAACTTTTCAAATCCCTCTCAAAATTGTTGAAATTCTCTTGAAGCTTTTAAAATTCTCTCTAGAATTTTCAAAATCCATGTCCACATGTTTACAATTTCACGCCAAAAAATGGCTAAAATTCCAGTTGAAATTTTTTCAAAGTCCCTTAAAAATTTTCCAATTTCTGTACCAATTCTTCCCATTCCCATTGAAACTTTTCAAATCCCTCTCAAAATTGTTGAAATTCTCTTGAAGCTTTTAAAATTCTCTCTAGAATTTTCAAAATCCATGTCCACATGTTTACAATTTCACGTCAAAAAATGGCTAAAATTCCAGTTGAAATTTTTTCAAAGTCCCTTAAAAATTTTCCAATTTTTGTCCCAATTCTTCCCATTCCCATTGAAACTTTTCAAATCCCTCTCAAAATTGTTGAAATTCTGTTGAAGCTTTTAAAATTCTCTCTAGAATTTACAAAATCCATGTCCACATGTTTACAATTTCACGTCAAAAAATTGGAAAATTCCAGTTGAAATTTTTTCAAAGTCCCTTAAAAATTTTCCAATTTTTGTCCCAATTCTTCCCATTCCCATTGAAACTTTTCAAATCCCTCTCAAAATTGTTGAAATTCTGTTGAAGCTTTTAAAATTCTCTCTAGAATTTTCAAAATCCATGTCCACATGTTTACAATTTCACGTCAAAAAATTGGAAAATTCCAGTTGAAATTTTTTCAAAGTCCCTTAAAAATTTTCCAATTTTTGCCCCAATTCTTCCCATTCCCATTGAAACTTTTCAAATCCCTCTCAAAATTGCTAAAATTCTGTTGAAGCTTTTAAAATTCTCTCTAGAATTTTCAAAATCCATGTCCACATGTTTACAATTTCACGTCAAAAAATGGCTAAAATTCCAGTTGAAATTTTTTCAAAGTCCCTTAAAAATTTTCCAATTTTTGTCCCAATTCTTCCCATTCCCATTGAAACTTTTCAAATCCCTCTCAAAATTGTTGAAATTCTGTTGAAGCTTTTAAAATTCTCTCTAGAATTTTCAAAATCCATGTCCACATGTTTACAATTTCACGTCAAAAAATGGCTAAAATTCCAGTTGAAATTTTTTCAAAGTCCCTTAAAAATTTTCCAATTTTTGTCCCAATTCTTCCCATTCCCATTGAAACTTTTTAAATCCCTCTCAAAATTGTTGAAATTCTGTTGAAGCTTTTAAAATTCTCTCTAGAATTTTCAAAATCCATGTCCACATGTTTACAATTTCACGTCAAAAAATGGCTAAAATTCCAGTTGAAATTTTTTCAAAGTCCCTTAAAAATTTTCCAATTTTTGTCCCAATTCTTCCCATTCCCATTGAAACTTTTCAAATCCCTCTCAAAATTGTTGAAATTCTGTTGAAGCTTTTAAAATTCTCTCTAGAATTTTCAAAATCCATGTCCACATGTTTACAATTTCACGTCAAAAAATGGCTAAAATTCCAGTTGAAATTTTTTCAAAGTCCCTTAAAAATTTTCCAATTTTTGTCCCAATTCTTCCCATTCCCATTGAAACTTTTCAAATCCCTCTCAAAATTGTTGAAATTCTGTTGAAGCTTTTAAATTCTCTCTAGAATTTTCAAAATCCATGTCCACATGTTTACAATTTCACGCCAAAAAATGGCTAAAATTCCAGTTGAAATTTTTTCAAAGTCCCTTAAAAATTTTCCAATTTTTGTCCCAATTCTTCCCATTCCCATTGAAACTTTTCAAATCCCTCTCAAAATTGTGGAAATTCTGTTGAAGCTTTTAAAATTCTCTCTAGAATTTTCAAAATCCATGTCCACATGTTTACAATTTCACGTCAAAAAATGGCTAAAATTCCAGTTGAAATTTTTTCAAAGTCCCTTAAAAATTTTCCAATTTTTGTCCCAATTCTTCCCATTCCCATTGAAACTTTTCAAATCCCTGTCAAAATTGCTAAAATTCTGTTGAAGCTTTTAAAATTCTCTCTAGAATTTTCAAAATCCATGTCCACATGTTTACAATTTCACGTCAAAAAATGGCTAAAATTCCAGTTGAAATTTTTTCAAAGTCCCTGAAAAATTTTCCAATTTTGGTCCCAATTCTTCCCATTCCCATTGAAACTTTTCAAATCCCTCTCAAAATTGTGGAAATTCTGTTGAAGCTTTTAAAATTCTCTCTAGAATTTTCAAAATCCATGGCCACATGTTTACAATTTCACGTCAAAAAATGGCTAAAATTCCAGTTGAAATTTTTTCAAAGTCCCTTAAAAATTTTCCAATTTTTGTCCCAATTCTTCCCATTCCCATTGAAACTTTTCAAATCCCTCTCCAAATTGTTGAAATTCTCTTGAAGCTTTTAAAATTCTCTCTAGAATTTTCAAAATCCATGTCCACATGTTTACAATTTCACGTCAAAAAATTGGAAAATTCCAGTTGAAATTTTTTCAAAGTCCCTTAAAAATTTTCCAATTTTTGTCCCAATTCTTCCCATTCCCATTGAAACTTTTCAAATCCCTCTCCAAATTGTTGAAATTCTCTTGAAGCTTTTAAAATTCTCTCTAGAATTTTCAAAATCCATGTCCACATGTTTACAATTTCACGTCAAAAAATTGGAAAATTCCAGTTGAAATTTTTTCAAATTCCCTTAAAAATTTTCCAATTTTTGTTCCAATTCTTCCCATTCCCATTGAAACTTTTCAAATCCCTCTCAAAATTGCTAAAATTCTGTTGAAGCTTTTAAAATTCTCTCTAGAATTTTCAAAATCCATGTCCACATGTTTACAATTTCACGTCAAAAAATGGCTAAAATTCCAGTTGAAATTTTTTCAAAGTCCCTTAAAAAATTTCCAATTTTTGCCCCAATTCTTCCCATTCCCATTGAAACTTTTCAAATCCCTCTCAAAATTGTTGAAATTCTGTTGAAGCTTTTAAAATTCTCTCTAGAATTTTCAAAATCCATGTCCACATGTTTACAATTTCACGTCAAAAAATGGCTAAAATTCCAGTTGAAATTTTTTCAAAGTCCCTTAAAAATTTTCCAATTTTTGTCCCAATTCTTCCCATTCCCATTGAAACTTTTCAAATCCCTCTCAAAATTGTTGAAATTCTGTTGAAGCTTTTAAAATTCTCTCTAGAATTTTCAAAATCCATGTCCACATGTTTACAATTTCACGTCAAAAAATGGCTAAAATTCCAGTTGAAATTTTTTCAAAGTCCCTTAAAAATTTTCCAATTTTTGTCCCAATTCTTCCCATTCCCATTGAAACTTTTCATATCCCTTTCAAAATTGTTGAAATTCTGTTGAAGCTTTTAAAATTCTCTCTAGAATTTTCAAAATCCATGTCCACATGTTTACAATTTCACGTCAAAAAATGGCTAAAATTCCAGTTGAAATTTTTTCAAAGTCCCTTAAAAATTTTCCAATTTTTGTCCCAATTCTTCCCATTCCCATTGAAACTTTTCAAATCCCTCTCAAAATTGTTGAAATTCTGTTGAAGCTTTTAAAATTCTCTCTAGAATTTTCAAAATCCATGTCCACATGTTTACAATTTCACGCCAAAAAATGGCTAAAATTCCAGTTGAAATTTTTTCAAAGTCCCTTAAAAATTTTCCAATTTCTGTACCAATTCTTCCCATTCCCATTGAAACTTTTCAAATCCCTCTCAAAATTGTTGAAATTCTCTTGAAGCTTTTAAAATTCTCTCTAGAATTTTCAAAATCCATGTCCACATGTTTACAATTTCACGTCAAAAAATGGCTAAAATTCCAGTTGAAATTTTTTCAAAGTCCCTTAAAAATTTTCCAATTTTTGTCCCAATTCTTCCCATTCCCATTGAAACTTTTCAAATCCCTCTCAAAATTGTTGAAATTCTGTTGAAGCTTTTAAAATTCTCTCTAGAATTTTCAAAATCCATGTCCACATGTTTACAATTTCACGTCAAAAAATTGGAAAATTCCAGTTGAAATTTTTTCAAAGTCCCTTAAAAATTTTCCAATTTTTGTCCCAATTCTTCCCATTCCCATTGAAACTTTTCAAATCCCTCTCAAAATTGTTGAAATTCTGTTGAAGCTTTTAAAATTCTCTCTAGAATTTTCAAAATCCATGTCCACATGTTTACAATTTCACGCCAAAAAATGGCTAAAATTCCAGTTGAAATTTTTTCAAAGTCCCTTAAAAATTTTCCAATTTCTGTACCAATTCTTCCCATTCCCATTGAAACTTTTCAAATCCCTCTCAAAATTGTTGAAATTCTCTTGAAGCTTTTAAAATTCTCTCTAGAATTTTCAAAATCCATGTCCACATGTTTACAATTTCACGTCAAAAAATGGCTAAAATTCCAGTTGAAATTTTTTCAAAGTCCCTTAAAAATTTTCCAATTTTTGTCCCAATTCTTCCCATTCCCATTGAAACTTTTCAAATCCCTCTCAAAATTGTTGAAATTCTGTTGAAGCTTTTAAAATTCTCTCTAGAATTTTCAAAATCCATGTCCACATGTTTACAATTTCACGTCAAAAAATTGGAAAATTCCAGTTGAAATTTTTTCAAAGTCCCTTAAAAATTTTCCAATTTTTGTCCCAATTCTTCCCATTCCCATTGAAACTTTTCAAATCCCTCTCAAAATTGTTGAAATTCTGTTGAAGCTTTTAAAATTCTCTCTAGAATTTTCAAAATCCATGTCCACATGTTTACAATTTCACGTCAAAAAATTGGAAAATTCCAGTTGAAATTTTTTCAAAGTCCCTTAAAAATTTTCCAATTTTTGTCCCAATTCTTCCCATTCCCATTGAAACTTTTCAAATTCCTCTCAAAATTGCTAAAATTCTGTTGAAGCTTTTAAAATTCTCTCTAGAATTTTCAAAATCCATGTCCACATGTTTACAATTTCACGTCAAAAAATGGCTAAAATTCCAGTTGAAATTTTTTCAAAGTCCCTGAAAAATTTTCCAATTTTTGTCCCAATTCTTCCCATTCCCATTGAAACTTTTCAAATCCCTCTCAAAATTGTTGAAATTCTGTTGAAGCTTTTAAAATTCTCTCTAGAATTTTCAAAATCCATGTCCACATGTTTACAATTTCACGTCAAAAAATGGCTAAAATTCCAGTTGAAATTTTTTCAAAGTCCCTTAAAAATTTTCCAATTTTTGTCCCAATTCTTCCCATTCCCATTGAAACTTTTCAAATCCCTCTCAAAATTGTTGAAATTCTGTTGAAGCTTTTAAAATTCTCTCTAGAATTTTCAAAATCCATGTCCACATGTTTACAATTTCACGTCAAAAAATGGCTAAAATTCCAGTTGAAATTTTTTCAAAGTCCCTGAAAAATTTTCCAATTTTTGCCCCAATTCTTCCCATTCCCATTGAAACTTTTCAAATCCCTCTCAAAATTGTTGAAATTCTGTTGAAGCTTTTAAAATTCTCTCTAGAATTTTCAAAATCCATGTCCACATGTTTACAATTTCACGTCAAAAAATTGGAAAATTCCAGTTGAAATTTTTTCAAAGTCCCTTAAAAATTTTCCAATTTTTGTACCAATTCTTCCCATTCCCATTGAAACTTTTCAAATCCCTCTCAAAATTGCTAAAATTCTGTTGAAGCTTTTAAAATTCTCTCTAGAATTTTCAAAATCCATGTCCACATGTTTATAATTTCACGTCAAAAAATGGCTAAAATTCCAGTTGAAATTTTTTCAAAGTCCCTTAAAAATTTTCCAATTTTTGTCCCAATTCTTCCCATTCCCATTGAAACTTTTCAAATCCCTCTCAAAATTGTTGAAATTCTGTTGAAGCTTTTAAAATTCTCTCTAGAATTTTCAAAATCCATGTCCACATGTTTACAATTTCACGTCAAAAAATGGCTAAAATTCCAGTTGAAATTTTTTCAAAGTCCCTTAAAAATTTTCCAATTTTTGTCCCAATTCTTCCCATTCCCATTGAAACTTTTCATATCCCTCTCAAAATTGTTGAAATTCTGTTGAAGCTTTTAAAATTCTCTCTAGAATTTTCAAAATCCATGTCCACATGTTTACAATTTCACGTCAAAAAATGGCTAAAATTCCAGTTGAAATTTTTTCAAAGTCCCTTAAAAATTTTCCAATTTTTGTCCCAATTCTTCCCATTCCCATTGAAACTTTTCAAATCCCTCTCAAAATTGTTGAAATTCTGTTGAAGCTTTTAAAATTCTCTCTAGAATTTTCAAAATCCATGTCCACATGTTTACAATTTCACGCCAAAAAATGGCTAAAATTCCAGTTGAAATTTTTTCAAAGTCCCTTAAAAATTTTCCAATTTTTGTCCCAATTCTTCCCATTCCCATTGAAACTTTTCAAATCCCTCTCAAAATTGTGGAAATTCTGTTGAAGCTTTTAAAATTCTCTCTAGAATTTTCAAAATCCATGTCCACATGTTTATAATTTCACATAAAAAAAAGGCTAAAATTCCAGTTGAAATTTTTTCAAAGTCCCTTAAAAATTTTCCAATTTTTGTCCCAATTCTTCCCATTCCCATTGAAACTTTTCAAATCCCTCTCCAAATTGTTGAAATTCTGTTGAAGCTTTTAAAATTCTCTCTAGAATTTTCAAAATCCATGTCCACACGTTTACAATTTCACGTCAAAAAATGGCTAAAATTCCAGTTGAAATTTTTTCAAAGTCCCTTAAAAATTTTCCAATTTTTGTCCCAATTCTTCCCATTCCCATTGAAACTTTTCAAATCCCTCTCAAAATTGTTGAAATTCTGTTGAAGCTTTTAAAATTCTCTCTAGAATTTTCAAAATCCATGTCCACATGTTTACAATTTCACGTCAAAAAATTGCTAAAATTCCAGTTGAAATTTTTTCAAAGTCCCTTAAAAATTTTCCAATTTTTGTCCCAATTCTTCCCATTCCCATTGAAACTTTTCATATCCCTCTCAAAATTGTTGAAATTCTGTTGAAGCTTTTAAAATTCTCTCTAGAATTTTCAAAATCCATGTCCACATGTTTACAATTTCACGTCAAAAAATGGCTAAAATTCCAGTTGAAATTTTTTCAAAGTCCCTTAAAAATTTTCCAATTTTTGTCCCAATTCTTCCCATTCCCATTGAAACTTTTCAAATCCCTCTCAAAATTGTTGAAATTCTGTTGAAGCTTTTAAAATTCTCTCTAGAATTTTCAAAATCCATGTCCACATGTTTACAATTTCACGCCAAAAAATGGCTAAAATTCCAGTTGAAATTTTTTCAAAGTCCCTGAAAAATTTTCCAATTTTTGCCCCAATTCTTCCCATTCCCATTGAAACTTTTCAAATCCTCTCAAAATTGTTGAAATTCTGTTGAAGCTTTTAAAATTCTCTCTAGAATTTTCAAAATCCATGTCCACATGTTTACAATTTCACGTCAAAAAATTGGAAAATTCCAGTTGAAAATTTTTTCAAAGTCCCTTAAAAATTTTCCAATTTTTGTACCAATTCTTCCCAATTCCCATTGAAACTTTTCAAATCCCTCTCAAAATTGCTAAAATTCTGTTGAAGCTTTTAAAATTCTCTCTAGAATTTTCAAAATCCATGTCCACATGTTTATAATTTCACGTCAAAAAATGGCTAAAATTCCAGTTGAAATTTTTCAAAGTCCCTTAAAAATTTTCCAATTTTTGTCCCAATTCTTCCCATTCCCATTGAAACTTTTTAAATCCCTCTCAAAATTGTTGAAATTCTGTTGAAGCTTTTAAATTCTCTCTAGAATTTTCAAAATCCATGTCCACATGTTTACAATTTCACGTCAAAAAATGGCTAAAATTCCAGTTGAAATTTTTTCAAAGTCCCCTTAAAAATTTTCCAATTTTTGTCCCAATTCTTCCCATTCCCATTGAAACTTTTCATATCCCTCTAAAAATTGTTGAAATTCTGTTGAAGCTTTTAAAATTCTCTCTAGAATTTTCAAAATCCATGTCCACATGTTTACAATTTCACGTCCAAAAATGGCTAAAATTCCAGTTGAAATTTTTTCAAAGTCCCTTAAAATTTTCCAATTTTTGTCCCAATTCTTCCCATTCCCATTGAAACTTTTCAAATCCCTCTCAAAATTGTTGAAATTCTGTTGAAGCTTTTAAAATTCTCTCTAGAATTTTCAAAATCCATGTCCACATGTTTACAATTTCACGCCAAAAAATGGCTAAAATTCCAGTTGAAATTTTTTCAAAGTCCCTTAAAAATTTTCCAATTTTTGTCCCAATTCTTCCCATTCCCATTGAAACTTTTCAAATCCCTCTCAAAATTGTGGAAATTCTGTTGAAGCTTTTAAAATTCTCTCTAGAATTTTCAAAATCCATGTCCACATGTTTATAATTTCACGTCAAAAAATGGCTAAAATTCCAGTTGAAATTTTTTCAAAGTCCCTTAAAAATTTTCCAATTTTTGTCCCAATTCTTCCCATTCCCATTGAAACTTTTCAAATCCCTCTCAAAATTGTGGAAATTCTGTTGAAGCTTTTAAAATTCTCTCTAGAATTTTCAAAATCCATGTCCACATGTTTACAATTTCACGTCAAAAAATGGCTAAAATTCCAGTTGAAATTTTTTCAAAGTCCCTTAAAAATTTTCCAATTTTTGTCCCAATTCTTCCCATTCCCATTGAAACTTTTCAAATCCCTCTCAAAATTGTTGAAATTCTGTTGAAGCTTTTAAAATTCTCCCTAGAATTTTCAAAATCCATGTCCACATGTTTACAATTTCACGTCAAAAAATGGCTAAAATTCCAGTTGAAATTTTTTCAAAGTCCCTTAAAAATTTTCCAATTTTTGTCCCAATTCTTCCCATTCCCATGAAACTTTTCAAATCCCTCTCAAAATTGTTGAAATTCTGTTGAAGCTTTTAAAATTCTCTCTAGATTTTCAAAATCCATGTCCACATGTTTACAATTTCACGTCAAAAAATGGCTAAAATTCCAGTTGAAATTTTTTCAAAGTCCCTTAAAAATTTTCCAATTTCTGTACCAATTCTTCCCATTCCCATTGAAACTTTTCAAATCCCTCTCCAAATTGTTGAAATTCTGTTGAAGCTTTTAAAATTCTCTCTAGAATTTTCAAAATCCATGTCCACATGTTTACAATTTCACGTCAAAAAATGGCTAAAATTCCAGTTGAAATTTTTTCAAAGTCCCTGAAAAATTTTCCAATTTTTGTCCCAATTCTTCCCATTCCCATTGAAACTTTTCAAATCCCTCTCAAAATTGTTGAAATTCTCTTGAAGCTTTTAAAATTCTCTCTAGAATTTTCAAAATCCATGTCCACATGTTTACAATTTCACGTCAAAAAATGGCTAAAATTCCAGTTGAAATTTTTTCAAAGTCCCTTAAAATTTTTCCAATTTTTGCCCCAATTCTTCCATTCCCATTGAAACTTTTCAAATCCCTCTCAAAATTGTTGAAATTCTGTTGAAGCTTTTAAAATTCTCCCTAGAATTTTCAAAATCCATGTCCACATGTTTACAATTTCACGTCAAAAAATGGCTAAAATTCCAGTTGAAATTTTTTCAAAGTCCCTTAAAAATTTTCCAATTTTTGTCCCAATTCTTCCCATTCCCATTGAAACTTTTCAAATCCCTCTCAAAATTGTGGAAATTCTGTTGAAGCTTTTAAAATTCTCTCTAGAATTTTCAAAATCCATGTCCACATGTTTACAATTTCACGTCAAAAAATGGCTAAAATTCCAGTTGAAATTTTTTCAAAGTCCCTTTAAAATTTTCCAATTTTTGTCCCAATTCTTCCCATTCCCATTGAAACTTTTCATATCCCTCTAAAAATTGTTGAAATTCTGTTGAAGCTTTTAAAATTCTCTCTAGAATTTTTCAAAATCCATGTCCACATGTTTACAATTTCACGTCAAAAAATGGCTAAAATTCCAGTTGAAATTTTTTCAAAGTCCCTTAAAAATTTTCCAATTTTTGTCCCAATTCTTCCCATTCCCATTGAAACTTTTCAAATCCCTCTCAAAATTGTTGAAATTCTGTTGAAGCTTTTAAAATTCTCTCTAGAATTTTCAAAATCCATGTCCACATGTTTACAATTTCACGCCAAAAAATGGCTAAAATTCCAGTTGAAATTTTTTCAAAGTCCCTTAAAAATTTTCCAATTTTTGTCCCAATTCTTCCATTCCCATTGAAACTTTTCAAATCCCTCTCAAAATTGTGGAAATTCTGTTGAAGCTTTTAAAATTCTCTCTAGAATTTTCAAAATCCATGTCCACATGTTATAATTTCACGTCAAAAAATGGCTAAAATTCCAGTTGAAATTTTTTCAAAGTCCCTTAAAAATTTTCCAATTTTTGTCCCAATTCTTCCCATTCCCATTGAAACTTTTCAAATCCCTCTCAAAATTGTGGAAATTCTGTTGAAGCTTTTAAAATTCTCTCTAGAATTTTCAAAATCCATGTCCACATGTTTACAATTTCACGTCAAAAAATGGCTAAAATTCCAGTTGAAATTTTTTCAAAGTCCCTTAAAAATTTTCCAATTTTTGTCCCAATTCTTCCCATTCCCATTGAAACTTTTCAAATCCCTCTCAAAATTGTTGAAATTCTGTTGAAGCTTTTAAAATTCTCCCTAGAATTTTCAAAATCCATGTCCACATGTTTACAATTTCACGTCAAAAAATGGCTAAAATTCCAGTTGAAATTTTTTCAAAGTCCCTTAAAAATTTTCCAATTTTTGTCCCAATTCTTCCCATTCCCATTGAAACTTTTCAAATCCCTCTCAAAATTGTTGAAATTCTGTTGAAGCTTTTAAAATTCTCTCTAGAATTTTCAAAATCCATGTCCACATGTTTACAATTTCACGTCAAAAAATGGCTAAAATTCCCAGTTGAAATTTTTTCAAAGTCCCTTAAAAATTTTCCAATTTCTGTACCAATTCTTCCCATTCCCATTGAAACTTTTCAAATCCCTCTCCAAATTGTTGAAATTCTGTTGAAGCTTTTAAAATTCTCTCTAGAATTTTCAAAATCCATGTCCACATGTTTACAATTTCACGTCAAAAAATGGCTAAAATTCCAGTTGAAATTTTTTTCAAAGTCCCTGAAAAATTTTCCAATTTTTGTCCCAATTCTTCCCATTCCCATTGAAACTTTTCAAATCCCTCTCAAAATTGTTGAAATTCTCTTGAAGCTTTTAAAATTCTCTCTAGAATTTTCAAAATCCATGTCCACATGTTTACAATTTCACGTCAAAAAATGGCTAAAATTCCAGTTGAAATTTTTTCAAAGTCCCTTAAAATTTTTCCAATTTTTGCCCCAATTCTTCCCATTCCCATTGAAACTTTTCAAATCCCTCTCAAAATTGTTGAAATTCTGTTGAAGCTTTTAAAATTCTCCCTAGAATTTTCAAAATCCATGTCCACATGTTTACAATTTCACGTCAAAAAATGGCTAAAATTCCAGTTGAAATTTTTTCAAAGTCCCTTAAAAATTTTCCAATTTCTGTACCAATTCTTCCCATTCCCATTGAAACTTTTCAAATCCCTCTCAAAATTGTGGAAATTCTGTTGAAGCTTTTAAAATTCTCTCTAGAATTTTCAAAATCCATGGCCAAATGTTTACAATTTCACGTCAAAAAATTGGCTAAAATTCCAGTTGAAATTTTTTCAAAGTCCCTTAAAAATTTTCCAATTATTGTCCCAATTCTTCCCATTCCCATTGAAACTTTTCAAATCCCTCTCAAAATTGTTGAAATTCTAGTTGAAGCTTTTAAAATTCTCTCTAGAATTTTCAAAATCCATGTCCACATGTTTACAATTTCACGTCAAAAAATTGGAAAATTCCAGTTGAAATTTTTTCAAAGTCCCTTAAAAATTTTCCAATTTTTGTCCCAATTCTTCCCATTCCCATTGAAACTTTTCAAATCCCTCTCAAAATTGTTGAAATTCTGTTGAAGCTTTTAAAATTCTCTCTAGAATTTTCAAAATCCATGTCCACATGTTTACAATTTCACGTCAAAAAATGGCTAAAATTCCAGTTGAAATTTTTTCAAAGTTCCTTAAAAATTTTCCAATTTTTGTCCCAATTCTTCCCATTCCCATTGAAACTTTTCAAATCCCTCTCAAAATTGTGGAAATTCTGTTGAAGCTTTTAAAATTCTCTCTAGAATTTTCAAAATCCATGTCCACATGTTTACAATTTCACGTCAAAAAATGGCTAAAATTCCAGTTGAAATTTTTTCAAAGTCCCTTAAAAATTTTCCAATTTTTGCCCCAATTCTTCCCATTCCCATTGAAACTTTCAAATCCCTCTCAAAATTGTTGAAATTCTGTTGAAGCTTTTAAAATTCTCTCTAGAATTTTCAAAATCCATGTCCACATGTTTACAATTTCACGTCAAAAAATGGCTAAAATTCCAGTTGAAATTTTTTCAAAGTCCCTTAAAAATTTTCCAATTTTTGTCCCAATTCTTCCCATTCCCATTTGAAACTTTTCAAATCCCTCTCAAAATTGTTGAAATTCTGTAGAAGCTTTTAAAATTCTCTCTAGAATTTTCAAAATCCATGTCCACATGTTTACAATTTCACGTCAAAAAATGGCTAAAATTCCAGTTGAAATTTTTTCAAAGTCCCTTAAAAATTTTCCAATTTTTGTCCCAATTCTTCCCATTCCCATTGAAACTTTTCATATCCCTTTCAAAATTGTTGAAATTCTGTTGAAGCTTTTAAAATTCTCTCTAGAATTTTCAAAATCCATGTCCACATGTTTACATTCACGTCAAAAAATGGCTAAAATTCCAGTTGAAATTTTTTCAAAGTCCCTTAAAAATTTTCCAATTTTTGTCCCAATTCTTCCCATTCCCATTGAAACTTTTCAAATCCCTCTCCAAATTGTTGAAATTCTGTTGAAGCTTTTAAAATTCTCTCTAGAATTTTCAAAATCCATGTCCACATGTTTACAATTTCACGCCAAAAATGGCTAAAATTCCAGTTTGAAATTTTTTCAAAGTCCCTTAAAAATTTTCAATTTTTGTACCAATTCTTCCCATTCCCATTGAAACTTTTCAAATCCCTCTCAAAATTGTTGAAATTCTCTTGAAGCTTTTAAAATTCTCTCTAGAATTTTCAAAACCATGGCCACATGTTTACATTTCACGTCAAAAAATTGGAAAATTCAGTTGAAATTTTTTCAAAGTCCCTTAAAAATTTTCCAATTTTTGTCCCAATTCTTCCCATTCCCATTGAAACTTTTCAAATCCCTCTCAAAATTGTTGAAATTCTGTTGAAGCTTTTAAAATTCTCTCTAGAATTTTCAAAATCCATGTCCACATGTTTACAATTTCACGTCAAAAAATTGGAAAATTCCAGTTGAAATTTTTTCAAAGTCCCTTAAAAATTTTCCAATTTTTGTACCAATTCTTCCCATTCCCATTGAAACTTTTCAAATCCCTCTCAAAATTGCTAAAATTCTGTTGAAGCTTTAAAATTCTCTCTAGAATTTTCAAAATCCATGTCCACATGTTTACAATTTCACGTCAAAAAATGGCTAAAATTCCAGTTGAAATTTTTTCAAAGTCCTGAAAAATTTTCCAATTTTTGTCCCAATTCTTCCCATTCCCATTGAACTTTTCAAATCCCTCTCAAAATTGTTGAAATTCTGTTGAAGCTTTTAAAATTCTCTCTAGAATTTTCAAAATCCATGTCCACATGTTTACAATTTCACGTCAAAAAATGGCTAAAATTCCAGTTGAAATTTTTTCAAAGTCCCTTAAAAATTTTCCAATTTTTGTCCCAATTCTTCCCATTCCCATTGAAACTTTTCATATCCCTCTCAAAATTGTTGAAATTCTTTTGAAGCTTTTAAAATTCTCTCTAGAATTTTCAAAATCCATGTCCACATGTTTACAATTTCACGTCAAAAAATGGCTAAAATTCCAGTTGAAATTTTTTCAAAGTCCCTTAAAAATTTTCCAATTTTTGTCCCAATTCTTCCCATTCCCATTGAAACTTTTCAAATCCCTCTCAAAATTGTTGAAATTCTGTTGAAGCTTTTAAAATTCTCTCTAGAATTTTCAAAATCCATGTCCACATGTTTACAATTTCACTCCAAAAAATGGCTAAAATTCCAGTTGAAATTTTTTCAAAGTCCCTTAAAAATTTTCCAATTTTTGTCCCAATTCTTCCCATTCCCATTGAAACTTTTCAAATCCCTCTCAAAATTGTTGAAATTCTCTTGAAGCTTTTAAAATTCTCTCTAGAATTTTCAAAATCCATGTCCACATGTTTATAATTTCACATAAAAAATTGCTAAAATTCCAGTTGAAATTTTTTCAAAGTCCCTTAAAAATTTTCCAATTTTTGTCCCAATTCTTCCCATTCCCATTGAAACTTTTCAAATCCCTCTCAAAATTGTTGAAATTCTGTTGAAGCTTTTAAAATTCTCTCTAGAATTTTCAAATCCATGTCCACATGTTTACAATTTCACGTCAAAAAATGGCTAAATATTCCAGTTGAAATTTTGTCAAAGTCCCTGAAAAATTTTCCAATTTTTGTCCCAATTCTTCCCATTCCCATTGAAACTTTTCAAATCCCTCTCAAAATTGTTGAAATTCTGTTGAAGCTTTTAAAATTCTCTCTAGAATTTTCAAAATCCATGTCCACATGTTTATAATTTCACATAAAAAAATGGCTAAAATTCAGTTGAAATTTTTTCAAAGTCCCTTAAAAATTTTCCAATTTTTGTCCCAATTCTTCCCATTCCCATTGAAACTTTTCAAATCCCTCTCAAAATTGTTGAAATTCTCTTGAAGCTTTTAAAATTCTCTCTAGAATTTTCAAAATCCATGTCCACATGTTTACAATTTCACATCAAAAAATTGGAAAATTCCAGTTGAAATTTTTTCAAAGTCCCTGAAAAATTTTCCAATTTTTGTCCCAATTCTTCCCATTCCCATTGAAACTTTTCAAATCTCAAATCCCTCTCAAAAAATTGTTGAAATTCTCTTGAAGCTTTTAAAATTCTCTCTAGAATTTTCAAAATCCATGTCCACATATTTACAATTTCACGTCAAAAAATGGCTAAAATTCCAGTTGAAATTTTTTCAAAGTCCCTGAAAAATTTTCCAATTTTTGTCCCAATTCTTCCCATTCCCATTGAAACTTTTCAAATCCCTCTCAAAATTGTGGAAATTCTCTTGAAGCTTTTAAAATTCTCTCTAGAATTTTCAAAATCCATGTCCACATGTTTACAATTTCACGTCAAAAAATGGCTAAAATTCAGTTGAAATATTTTCAAAGTCCCTTAAAAATTTTCCAATTTTCATCCCAATTCTTCCCATTCCCATTGAAACTTTTCAAATCCCTCTCAAAATTGTTGAAATTCTGTTGAAGCTTTTAAAATTCTCTCTAGAATTTTCAAAATCCATGTCCACATGTTTACAATTTCACGTCAAAAAATGGCTAAAATTCCAGTTGAAATTTTTTCAAAGTCCCTGAAAAATTTCCAATTTTTGTCCCAATTCTTCCCATTCCCATTGAAACTTTTCAAATCCCTCTCAAAATTGTTGAAATTCTGTTGAAGCTTTTAAAATTCTCTCTAGAATTTTCAAAATCCATGTCCACATGTTTACAATTTCACGTCAAAAAATGGCTAAAATTCCAGTTGAAATTTTTTCAAAGTCCCTTAAAAATTTTCCAATTTTTGTCCCAATTCTTCCCATTCCCATTGAAACTTTTCAAATCCCTCTCAAAATTGTTGAAATTCTGTTGAAGCTTTTAAAATTCTCTCTAGAATTTTCAAAATCCATGTCCACATGTTTATAATTTCACATAAAAAAATTGCTAAAATTCCAGTTGAAATTTTTTCAATGTCCCTGAAAAATTTTCCAATTTTTGTCCCAATTCTTCCCATTCCCATTGAAACTTTTCAAATCCCTCTCAAAATTGTTGAAATTCTGTTGAAGCTTTTAAAATTCTCTCTAGAATTTTCAAAATCCATGTCCACATGTTTACAATTTCACGTCAAAAAATGGCTAAAATTCCAGTT